>NC_133619.1:348274943-348574943 GCF_048593235.1 Sminthopsis crassicaudata | reverse complement strand
CTATTATCCCTATTATTATCCTCATATATTTATTATTTCATTTAATATTATTTAGTTAATATTCACTATTATCATTCCCCTTTTATAGATGAGAAAATTTGAGTGCAGCAAGATTAATTAAATTAACCAGGGTTCCATAACTACAGCTAAGGCAAAAGCTGAAGGAAAGTCTTCCTGATTCCAAGGCCAATATTTCATTCATATGTTTAAAAGTATTATACATGTATAACTTAGATTGCTTGCTGTCTTGGGTAGAGGAGAAAGTGAGAGGAAGGGTGAGAAGAAAATCTGGAACACAAAATCTTACAAAAATAAATGTTAAAAACAATCTTTGTATTTGGAATATATTTATGAAAATAAAATACTCCATTCATTATGGCACTCTGCATTCATGGATGTGTTATTGTACCCTGAAGAGAGAGATTTTTAAGCTTCAGAAACCTCGAACTTGTAAGCAGCCTCCCAAATCCCAGCAAGAAAAATTCCTACCTGTCCTGTGGAGTCTTCCTATGCTCTATTTTGCTTCTCTAAAAAGAAATGTAGTTTAAAAGAAACATTTTTGCAGATTGACTCCCCTATGGACTCAAAGTTTGAAACTCTGGGAAGTCCCCTTGGGTGGTTGCATTATTTAGGACTGAGCTCTCACTTCGGGGAAGGGAAGCTTTGACTTTTTACTCCCTGCAGTGCTACATCGAAAATGTAGCATCTGACAGTTTCTCTTTGAAATGGAAATAGAGCAGTCACAGAATACAAATTTTAAATCAGAGTTTGCCCCCTGGGTAAAGGCGTGCTATGGAAATAGCCCTGACAGTGAAAGCAGAAATATAAATTGAAATCCCGGTTCTGCTCCTTAACTTCCTGTATCCACTTATTAAAGTTATTTCCTTTCTCTGAACTCTATGAACTAAATAAAGGAATTGCTTTGGATTAGGGATCTTTAATCTGGAATCTGTGATTAGACTTCAAGAAATCCATGACCTTAAATGGGGGGAGGAAAAGAATTAAATCTTTATTTCCATACAGTTGGTTTCTTGTGTTTATTTTATTCATTTAGAAACTTTATTCTGAGAAGGAGTTGATAGACTTCAACACACATAGTATACACATGGAGAGGGAGAGGGACAGAGACAGAGAGTGTGAGTTAAGAATCCCTAGATTAAATAATCTTTATGATCTTTTCTAACTTTATTTGAATTGTAAAACCTTGTCCCGAGAATCATAAATTCTCATCACTCATCATTTGAGTGCTGTCTGAAATCCCTTTCTCATACAAGGTGTAAGTGCATAGTAACAAGATGCTCTAAGTCACCTCTACATTATCTCCATCTCCTGATTTCTCTACCATCCTTCAAGGCCCAACTAAAATCTTAACTTCTACAAGAAGCCTTTCCTGATTTCCTTTCATCCTAGTGCCTTTCCCTCAAAACTTGTCTCCATTTTATCCTGTCTCTATCTTGTTAACACACAGTCCTTTTAATGCATGTTTTCTCTCTCCCATGAACTCCTTGAGAACAGGCACTGGTTTCTTGCCTTTTTTTTATATCTCCAACCCTTAACTAGCAACTAACACATAGCCGATGCTTAATAAATGATTCTTCCTTTGGGAATCCACTTTCCTTTGCAAATGTCAAACACTGCCTAAGACCCTGTTGATCTGACTGACAGACTAAGGAAGAAACAGGACATTACTCACGGTGGCATTTTTGAGTGCCTCAGCAAAAGGTCCAGGAGATTAGTCTCATTGACTGGAATTTGATCTGCTCACCCTAGCAGGAAAGTAAACAATAGGCTCCACTTCTAATCCCTTCCAAACCACTGTGGCTTCTAGGAATGGTTCTCTTTTCTTGAGCAATTTGGGGATCGATCCTCACCTGTGAGCTGGGCAGGGATGGAGTGATCATGCTGTGTTGACAAAGAGAACCAGCTGAATAGGATTATAAACCTCATCTGCAGCAGCTGATAGAGGTAACCCATAGCAACAGCTTCCCATAACCCCAGCCCTAAGCTTAGGTCATTGAGTCAACACAACCTGGTGTGAGGAAAAAGCATTTGACTAATGATCTCAGAGGGGGAAATGCTGTGGTGCTCTGATAGACCTCCAAAGGCTCCTTGACTTCAAGGTAGAATAATGCAGAGAATCAAGAACTATTTTGGAGGATCCGAAAACCCATGTGCAGGACTTAGCTCTTTCATTTACTGGATTTTGGGCAAGTCACTTCTTAGTTTTCAGATTTCTCATCAATAAAATGAAAAATATTTTGTACTCTATAAATATGAATTTTTGACAATTGACCAACAAATATTTTTAAGCACCTATTATATACCCTGCACTAGGGATGCAAATACAATGAATAAATGACTCTTCTCAAAGGGCATACATTCTAATAGGAAAAACAATGTGCATACACAAGGCATCCATAAGTGTAAGGTATTTTTAAGTATGCTCTCCTTTTTTTAATGAACCTCCATTACTTGAGTTAAGTGACTTGCCCAGGGTCCCACAGGTAGGCAGTGTTAAGTGTCTGAAACCAGATTTGAACTCAGCTAAGTGTGTGAGACTACATTTGAACGCAGGATCTCCTGACTTCAGGACTGATGCTCTATCTACTGCACCACCAAGCTGCCCCAACCCCATGAGTTATTTAAATGTGGTTTATGGGAAACATGATTAGATATCTTAGCAATTTCATCTACCCATCTACAAAAATGACTTTGATTCCTGACTGGAAAGGAGCAAGAAATTATCCCCATAAGGCTGGCCACTCAGTTCTCCTCAGAAAGAGGGGTACCAGACTAGAATTATATTTAATTATCCCATACTAGATATTATTGGCCTAGGGGAAAAAATGATTTTTTAAGTTCAAACTGCTTGCGTGATTGCTATCTCCTAAAATGAAAAAATTATCTCATTTATAGCCAAAGGCTGGGTTCCTTCTCAACAAATGTTACTTACACATAAAATCATTAAAAATGGTGTATAGTGAATAGAAAATAAATACATTTATCCAAGCAAACAGAGCTTAAAGGAATTATATTGATTAGAATGTACCAGAAAATAGAGTAAATCCAATTGGGATCAAGATACCTCAGGAAGAGAGGAGGAGTTGGGTAGGGGAGGGGAAAGAGGCAGAGAGACAGAGAAACATAGAGACAGATTCAGAGAGAATATCCACCCAAGGGGAAATTTTCCAAAATTTCTAAGGAAGCAAGCTGGAAATCAAGGACATATGGAGTCACTGATTCCTCCACGTATCTTCTGCTTACTAAATCTGCTTCTCTCTCTCTCTCTTTCTCTGGTTTTTCTCTAATGAGTATCTTCAACAACATGTGTTTTCTCTCAAAGCTGAAGCAAGAAAACTTGTCTTCTCTCACAAGCTCTAAGGCCAACTCTGTCCCTCACATAGATTTGTTGCACTGAATCATCATTTTCTTTAACAATGAGTATAGTCTTAAATTCTGGCTTGAATCCTGAATTGTGCAAGCATAGAATAAATATAAATAAGTGCAAATACAAAGTGGAGCCAGTCAGTGAAGAATCATATATTAAGGAGAAGGAAGGCACTGGCAATTGAGGGGATGAGGAAAGGGTTCACTTAGAAGGTGGTTCTTCCAGGAGATCATTGTATATGGCAACAACAAAATTATACAATGATCAATTCTAATGGATGTGGCTCTCTTCAACAAAGAGATGATTCAGACCAATTCCAATGATCTTGTGATAAAGAGAGCCATCCACACCTAGAGAGAGGCCTATGGGGATTAAGTGTGGACCACAACATTCTCACCATTTTTGTTGTTGTTTGCTTGCATTTTATTTTTTTTCTCATTTTTTCCTGTTTGATGTGATTTTTCTTGTGCAGCAAAATGATTGTATAGATATGTATTCATATGTTGAATTTAACATATATTTCTACCATGTTTAACATATATTGGATTACTTGCCATCTAAGAGAGGGAATTAGGGGATGGTGGAAGAAAAATGGAACACAAGGTTTTACAAGGGTTAATGTTGAAAAATCATTCATGCATATGTTTTGAAAATAAAAAGCTTTAATTTAAAAAAAAAAGGTGGTTCTTGAGTGTGTCCTGAAGGAAGAGATCGATTCTATGAGACACATATGAGGTGGCAGTGCAATCTAGGAAACAATGAGTGAAAACTGCATGGGACAGGGGATGCTTAAGGAACAAAGAAAAAGCTACCTTACCAGATCATAAAATGTGGAAGCAATAGTAATTCCCAATGGAATTGTGAAGATAGGATGAGACCAAGTTGTGAAGGATTTTTAAAAATCAAATAAAGTGGGTTATATTTTATTCTAGTCCCAAGTTTATTGAATAGGGAAGTGTCATGGACAAAAGTATAATTAAAGAAATTCAGTGAATTTCTTGAGGACTGAAGTGGGAAGATGCTTAAAGCAGGGAAGGGCATTTGGAGGTCATTCTGAATCATTTAGGTGAAAAAGGATGAGGACCTGAACTCAGGTGGCAGATATGAGAATAGAGAGAAGAGGTCAGATGTAACAGATGTTGTAAAAGGCAAAAATGGCAAGATCTGACAACTAGTTGGATATGTGAGATGAAGTAAAGAGAAGATCCAAGGATAATACCAAATTTAAGAATGTAAAAGACTGGAAGAATAGTAGATCTTTTGACAGAAATAAAGAAATTTGGAAAAGGGTTAGGATTGAGGGAGAAAGACAATGAGCTGTTTTGTAGATATTGAATTCAAAATAATCCCAAGATGTTCAGTTTGAAATGTCCAATAGGAAATTGGTGATACAGGATTGAAGTTCAGGGAGGAGAATAGAGTAATACATAATAGAAAGAGTAATATATATAATGTATAATATTATATATAATATATAATAATATAAAGTAATATAAATTTAGAAGTCATTGCATAGAGTTGATAATTAATTATTTTATACAAGTCATTCCCCAATTGATAGTCAAAGGATATGAACAGATAATTTTCATATGATAAAATTAAAGCCATTTACAGTTATATGAGAAAATCTAAATCACTTATTGATTAGAGAAATATACACTAAAACAACTCTGAGATACCACTACATACCTGTCAGATTGGATAAGATGACAGGAAAAGATAATGAGGAATGTTGGAGGGAATGTGGGAAAACTAGTATACTAATGCATTGTTGGTTGGAATTGTGAAAGGATCCAGCCTTTCTGGAGAGCAATTTGGGACTATGCCCAAAGGGCTATTAAACTTTGACCCAGCAGTGCCTCTACTGGGTCTATATCCCAAAGAGGTCATAAAGGAGGGAAAAGGGTCCACATGTGCAAAAATGTTTGTAGCTGCTCTTTGTAGCCAGTAGCAAAGAATTGGAAAAGAAGCGGATGCCCATCAATTCAGGAATGACTGAATTAGTTGTGGTATATGGAGGTAAAAGGAATAGTATTGTTCTATAAAAAATGATGAACAAGTTAATTATAGAAAGGACTGGAAAAATTGCCATGAACACACTGAGCAAAACAAGCAGAACCAGGAATACATTGTACACAATAAGAGCAAGAATGTGCGATGAGCAACTATAAAAGACTTGGTTCTTCTCAGTGGTTCAGTGATACAAAGAAATCCCAATAGACTTCGGACAGAAAATGCCAGATGCATCCTGAAAAAGACCTAAGGAGACTAAATGTAAATCAAGACATGCTTTTTTCATTTTTTTTCTGTTGTTCTTTTTTTAATCTCTCCCATAGTTTTTCCCTTTTGCTCTGATTTTTTTTCTCCAAACATGATTCATAAAGCAACGTGTATTAAAAATAAATACTCACTACAACTTAAAAAAAAGAAACTATAAAAAGATACTTAAAACTTTTGACTGATGAAATAAAGAAGGTAGATAGAGAGAAATTGGCTTGTATTTGTTCCTCCTCTGCATTCAAACTCAACTATCTCACTCTGGGCCTCAGTTTCCTGATTTGTAAAATAAGGGAATTGGGCTAGATAATCTCAAAAGTTCTTTTCCAAATCTAACACTCTATAACTCTATTATATGACTGTAATCATGTCATCTTATACCTAATACTTCTGCTTAGCCATATTTAGGTAGCCCTGTTTATATAATCTCTCCTCCCTCCAACTAATCACAGAATCACAGACTTTCAAAATTTGAAGAGATCTCAATAGCCATCCATTCCAAAACATACCAGAAAAAGAATGCCCTCTGACAACTTACCCAACAAGTGATTAAGCAGTGAGAAAGAGCCTCCCCAAAGCAACCTCTTCCATTTTCGGATAGCTCTTATTGTTGGGAAGAATTTGAAGAATTTTTCTATAACCAGGGAGAATATTTGTGATTTTTAAAATATGTCATTTGATGTTGAAGTTATAAGTGATAGGACTCCAATATGGATCACTTAGGCTAACTAATCCTAATGACCACATACATATAAGAAATAATGCAAAGCCTATAATTTTCCACTGCCCAAACTCATTCTGAAAGTCTTGAAAGACAAGGTTCCCAAGCAACTACAACAGCTGTACATTGACACCCCAGTTATAATTGTACCAACTCAAACCCTTCACCCAATTTCTAGTCCCATTTAGGAAGCTTTTCACTTGAGTCTGGTATTGATAAGCAGCCCTGGATACATCTGGATCCAAGTAAGAATGGCCATTCCCACATGTGGTGCCGATTGTCTATTCCAAAGAAGCCTATCTTTAAGGTTTGACTCCCCCCCTAAAAAGATTCCACTCCTAGTATCTATTCTCATTCAGATCTTGCTACTATACATGTTTTCCTCATATTAGGGAATTTGCCCCTGCATAGTCAGATTTCTGTCTATTGATGTCACATATAGTATATGTGTGTATGTGTTGTGGATATACTTATCCTCGATACTGAATAATAAGAAAGGTCAAGCTTGCATTAGCTTCCCAAATACTAATTTTCTGTAAATCTTCAAATCTGGGACTTGCCTCTAACCTGATCCATAAGATCAAAGTAGAGCACAAGTTTAGATTTAATCTTTAAAATACCTGCTCTAAAATCATCTCCAGGATAATACACTATGATCAAGTAGGATTTATTCCAGGAATGCAGGGCTGGTTTAATATTAGGAAAACTATTAATATAATTGACCATATTAATAATCAAATTAATAAGAACCATATGATCATCTCAATAGATGCAGAAAAAGCATTTGACAAAATCAACATCCATTCCTACTAAAAACTCTTGAGAGTATAGGAATAAATGGACTATTCCTTAGAATAATCAGGAGCATATATTTAAGACCGTCAGTAAGCATAATATGCAATAGAAATAAACTACAACCTTTCCCAGTAAGATCAGGAGTGAAACAAGGTTGCCCACTATCACCATTACTATTCAATATAGTACTAGAAACGCTAGCCTCGGCAATAAGAGCCGAGAAAGAGATTCAAGGAATTAGAGTAGGAAATGAGGAAATCAAACTATCACTTTTTGCAGATGACATGATGGTATACTTAGAGAACCCCAAAGACTCTGCTAAAAAGCTACTAGAAATAATTCAAAATTTCAGCAAAGTGGCAGGATACAAAATAAATCCACATAAATCCTCAGCATTTTTATATATCACCAACAAAATGCAACAGCAAGAGATACAAAGAGAAATTCCATTCCAAACAAATGTTGAGAGTATAAAGTATTTGGGAATCCATCTACCAAAGAAAAATCAGGAATTATATGAGAAAAATTACAAAACACTTGCCACAAAAATAAAATCAGATTTAAATAATTGGAAAGACATTCAGTGCTCTTGGATAGGCCGAGCGAATATAATAAAGATGACAATACTCCCCAAACTAATCTATTTATTTAGTGCTATACCAATCAGACTCCCAAGAAACTATTTCAATGACCTAGAAAAAATAACAACAAAATTCATATGGAAGAATAAAAGATCGAGAATTGCAAGGGAACTAATGAAAAAAAACTCAGAGGAAGGTGGTCTAAGTGTACCTGATCTAAAGCTATATTATATAGCAACAGTCACCAAAACCATTTGGTATTGTCTAAGAAATAGACCGGTAGATCAGTGGAACAGATTAGATACAAAGGACAAAAAAGGGTACATCTATAGCAATCTAATCTTTGACAAACCCAAAGATACCAACATTAGGGATAAAAATTCATTATTCGGAAAAAACTGTTGGGAAAACTGGAAATTAATATGGCAGAAATTAGATATGGATCCACACCTAACACCATATACCAAGATAAGATCAAAATGGGTCCATGATTTAGGCATAAAGAGGGAGATAATAAATAGATTAGAGGAACAGAGGATAGTCTACCTCTCAGACTTGTGGAGGAGGAAGGAATTTATGACCAGAGGAGAACTAGAGATCATTATTGATCACAAAATAGAAGATTTTGATTACATCAAACTAAAAAGTTTCTGTACAAACAATACTAATGCAAACAAGATTAGAAGGGAAGTAACAAATTGGGAAAATATTTTTAAAAACAAAGGTTCTGACAAAGGTCTCATTTCCAAAATATATAAAGAACTGACCCTGATTTATAGGAAACCAAACCATTCTCCAATTGATAAATGGTCAAAGGATATGAACAGACAATTCTCAGAGGAAGAAACTGAAACTATATCCACTCACATGAAAGAGTGTTCCAAATCACTACTGATCAGAGAAATGCAAATTAAGACCACTCTGAGATACCACTACACACCTGTCAGATTGGCTAAGATGACAGGAACAAATAATGACAAATGTTGGAGGGGATGTGGGGAAATTGGGACACTAATACATTGCTGGTGGAGTTGTGAAAGAATCCAGCCATTCTGGAGAGCAATCTGGAATTATGCCCAAAAAGTTATCAAACTGTGCATACCCTTTGACCCAGCAGTGCTACTACTGGGCTTATATCCCAAAGAAATACTAAAGAGCGGAAAGAGACATATATGTGCCAAAATGTTTGTGGCAGCTCTTTTTGTTGTAGCTAGAAACTGAAAGATGAATGGATGTCCATCAGTTGGAGAATGGTTGGGTAAATTGTGGTATATGAAGGTTATGGAATATTATTGCTCGGTAAGAAATGACCAGCAGGAGGAATACAGAGAGGCCTGGAGAGACTTAAATCAACTGATGCTGAGTGAAACGAGCAGAACCAGAAGATCACTGTACACTTCAACAACAATACTGTATGAGGATGTATTCTGATGGAAGTGGAAATCTTCAACATAAAGAAGATCCAACTCACTTCCAGTTGATCAATGATGGACAGAGGTAGCTACACCCAGAGAAGAAACACTGGGAAGTGAATGTAAATTGTTAGCACTAATATCTGTCTGCCCAGGTTACATGTGCCTTCGGAATCTAATGCTTATTGTGCAACAAGAAAATGATATTCACACACATGTATTGTATCTAGGTTATATTGTAACACATGTAAAATGTATGGGATTGCCTGTCATCGGGGGGAGGGAATAGAGGGAGGGGGGGGATAATTTGGAAAAATGAATACAAGGGATAATATTATAAAAAATATATATATAATAAAAAATTATTAATTTTAAAAAAATAAATAAATAAAATACCTGCTCTTTGCTCCTTGATCTGAACTTCTGTGGGTACCATTTTTTTTTACTAGGACTAGACTTAGAGACAAGAACTGGATTCAAATCCTGCCTTAGACACTAGCTATGTGATCTTGAGCAAATTACTCAATGCCTTAGTTTGCTTAATTGTAAAAATTAAAGTGTTGGACTTGATAGCTCCTAAAATGCTTTTCAGCTCTAAATCTATGAATCTATCATACTTTAATCTTTGTTCCCCATATGAAAGTCCTTCAAATGCTTGAAAACAAGTATCATGTTGCAGCAGTCTTCTCCAGACAAAACATTCCCTTTCCTATTACCTAGTCCTACACAGCATGAGTTTAACCATCCCATTTGCCACCATCCTCCAGAAGATGCTCTGTGAATTAGTAATCTGTGGCACCCACAACACTACAATATTTCACATGTGGTCTGACCAGCTCAGAAAACAGAGAAACTCTTATTTCCTTATCCCTGGATCTTGAACCTCTCTTAATACAGTCTAAAATTATATTAATTCCCTTCACTGCCAAATCAGTCCTGAACATTGTCAAATTAACATTTACAGTTATTGCTTTAATGGCTTTAACAAGCTATGGCAGGTATTGCCCTCATCTTGCAGATAAGTAAAACCAAGTCCCAGGGAAGCTAACTGAATTAAGATCACAAAACAAGTAAGTAGTGGGACAGCCAAAATTAAAATCCACAACTTTTTATTCCAAATCCAGTGCTTTTATTCCTCTCATGGTACCCTGATGCTTTAATGCTACCCACCCACTTAGTTGGATAAAGTTTTAACCTGACTTGACTTGATTATTTACTTCATCTGGCTGAATCAACCATCTGTTTTCACATTTTTGTAGTCACAGCTGTGGTCTTCCTGGAAGGTCTCATTAACCAAGGGGTTTTCCAAAGGAAGCATTCTCTCTCACATAGCTCTGGAATTATTTGTCCTCTGGGAGTTGTTAAAAATAGTCTTAAAAACACCTACTTAAGTTTTTGCTTTAAAACAATAAACAAAACAAGGTTCCTTCCTATCAGTTATAAGCTAACAAAGAATTTCCAGCATAATTCATCAAAAATTTATTGTTGCATATATAAACACAGGAAGTAAATTTCTACTATCTGCTATCTATTTGTGATAGGACCCAAAGGGAAACTATCTTATACTATTCCAGGAAACTGTAAATGCTTAATGAGTGTCCAGGAATGCTAATATAATCTACTATTAAAAAGGACTTTCTCTTTCTGTTCAAGCAACTGGACAACAAATATGTATTGAGCCAGTAGCACTTCCTTTTGGCAGACTTTGAGTATAAGTAGTCCATGTCCTTGTCTGGATAAAGAGGAAACAATAAAACCCCAATTGTGTAAACACACCCCCATTTTGTAAAAGATATGAACATAATCACTTTTGAAAAGATCACATTCTGAGGCTGTATCTACTCTAACATTCAACATCTGGATGAAAATTTAATCAGCACATTCAAATTCTATTCAAAAAGCATTCATTGAGCACATAATTGGTGCTCATCACTGAAAAAGTTGGTGAAGGATTTCAAAAAGAATAAAATACAATTTCAGCTTAACAGGAACTCATGGTCTAGTTGAAAACACAAGATTCTCAATACAAATAATATGTGCCAAGTCTTAAGCATGAAGACAGATCCTCAATACAAATAATATATGTGCCAAATCGTAAGCATAAAGACAAGATTCTCAATACAAATAATGTATGTGCCAAATCTTAAGCATAAAGATAATAAATTCAGAGAACTTAGGAATTCGGAGAAGGAAGAACTCAGTAAGGGTTGGAGGGAAGGCTTAATGAGAAAAAGAGAAGGTATAAGTGGGATTTTATAGGATAGGTCACATAGTCCTCATTCAATCTGACCTCTCTCATCCTTCACAGAGCAGTATTTAGGTCTTCAGTTGCCTGGTGAGGAAATGAAAGAGGAATGGAAAGCAGAAACGATGGTAGAAGAAACAGAAAGAGATTCCCTGGAAAATCCTTGGATTTGGAGAAAGTGAAAAGAGATGTGACATTGGAAATGGAACAAAGTGAACAAAGTTAGGACAGAATGCAGGAGAGTAAGTTGGTTCTTGCTTGGGTCTGCCACTGTCTTCATTCATTCTACTCCAAAAGTAACAAACCAAAGAAGTCCCTGACAACAGCAGAACACTGAACAGGAAAGGTATGTCAGTCTGTATCAGATCCTAAGCATGTCCCATGCTTTGAGGAGGAGGGAATCAAGTTGTGGGTTCAAAGTTCCTGACTCTTGATCAAAGATCAGCCCTAGTAGATGGTGTAAGACCATTATTTGGGAACTGTTTTGTATTGTCAACATTCCTTTGCCTGATTGCTGCTGGTAAATATTTAACAACCAACTCAAGGGGGTAGGGGGAGAGAACCACATGTGTCAAAATAAACTATTAAATTTAATCGGCATTATTAGCATTTCTTCCATCATTTTAAGTCTATGCAATCAATAAAACAATAAATCAACCTCTGAGTTATAGCATTTGCTGATGATCTGTGAGGGGCAAATGCTCACACTGGGAAGATTTAATAATCTGCTTGTTCTCTCCAGACAATTTAAGCTGACAACAACATATATCTGCATGGGAGTTCCCTTCCTAGAACCAACTGGTTCAGAATGTCCTATACATCATTTGAGAGTTGGCTAAGACTAAGAGAAGCTGAAATGTGGTAATTTTTGTCATGGGTAGTTTTTTGAAAGTATTATTTGTTGTTTTTGTTATTCCTATGCTAATAATAAAATGTTCTATATAGTTGAATATGCTCTATGGGAAGTGATACTATTATGTGAACTATGACATATATATATATATGTATATATACATGGAAGAGGAAGCACTTCCAATAAGACAAGGGCTTAGAGCAGATTTTGTTTGGACAAATTCACACCAACCATATCTCCACACTTAAGTTTGCATAGCCATCTAGAGAAAGCCAAAACTGAGATGAAGGACTATCAGTCAATCAATCAAGAAGCACTTATCAATTTCCTGATATTTGTCAGGCATTATGTATAAAAAGACAAAAACAAAGCAATACCTGTCCTCAAGAAGTTAATGTTCAATGGGAAGATGCATGTACCTACATAAGCATGTACAAAAGGTTGGTCACTGTGAGGTGTTACTAATATGAATATGAACCAAGAAAGAGGTAGGTTTCTGAAGTCCAAAAGTCTGTATTTACTTCCTTCTTTAGGATTATCAACACTCACAAACAAAAGAATTAGGAAAAATAGCTGATTAATTCATCCTGTCCTTCAGCTTATAACTGACTATTTGGAAACAAAAACAAAAACAAAACAAATCACCAAAAAAAAAAACAAAAACCTGAGTTCAGCTTTCTTACTGGTGGAAGTTGTTTAGATTTATACTTTCACTGACTTGGCAGATATGAAAAGACAATCTTCTTTTTTAAAATAAAAATTACAAAAAAAGAACAGAAAAAAAAATTTTTGGTGATTTCTGGAGATTCTTGCAAGGAACTTATATCTTTAAAGAAGTGAGAAAAACTCAGGAAAAGGATCACTTTGGATTTTGGAGTTCATTTTGTGGACTCTCCATTCACAAAAATGGAGAAAATCCAAAGGACCTCATCCCACTTCTAACCACTGTCCTCAAACAAACACACTAAGCACTATATACACACAATACAGGGGGGGAATTTTAAATTGTTTTTTCTCTCTGAAATTTTCCTCTTTCTTCATTCTTTCAATAACATTTTCCCAACTTTTCTCTCAAGAGTCATATCTCTATCTAGAAATTTTAAAAATCAGAAAAGTTTCTACTCAGAAACCCTTCCAATAACACCCTATTTCCTACTGCATAACATTTTTGTCTAGCTTTTAAGGTCCTCTTTAAATTTGGCTTACCCCATCTTTTAAATTTTGTTTCATTTTGTGCTATAATACAAACCTTTCATTCCAATTAAAAATATCCTTGCTATTTATTGAACATCCTCTGCTAATTATGCTTTCATTCCCCAGATTTTAATCAATGCTAGGAAGTCCTGTCTCCATGTCTTTGTCCAGGCTGTGCCTCATGCTTGGAATGCTCTCTTTCCTCACCTCTGACTCTTGGAATCCTTAGTTCTTTTCAAGGTTCACTTCCTATAGGAAATCTTTCCTAATCCCAAATATTAATTCCCTTTTCCAAAATTATTTTGAATCTTTTTCATATTTATTTATTTGGATGCATGTCATATCTTCAACAAGGCAGCTAGGTGGCCCAGTGGATAGTGTCAGGTCTGGAATTAGGAAAAGATGAGTTTGAATTTGGCCTCAGACACTAGCTGTGTGACCTTGGACAAGTCACTTACCTCTGTTTGCCTCAGTTTTCTCATCTATAAAATGAGATAGAAAAGGAAATGGCAAACCACTCAAATATCTTTGTCAAGAAACCCCCAAAAGAAGTCAGAAAAATCAGACAAAACTGAAACAACTGAATAATCACAACATTCCCTCCTCCTTCACACACATGCACCTACTAGAACCCAGGTCGTTGGGGGTAGAGAGTGATTTGGTTTTGTCTTTGTACCCCCAGCACATAGTACATTTCCTGGCACTTAATAAATGCTTATTGATCTTTAAAATCTCAACTCTAATTCTATTAATATTCTGTGATCTTGTATCCCTCAGTAAGAGAAATAAGGATGGAAAAAATTCCATTTTTCCTCTATTTTTTCAGGAAATACAAATAATGGGGATAGATATTGAAAATTAGAGAATTACCTCCCCCAAATTTATTTTCAAAAATCTTCATCGGGCTATAAATTTAGAGCAGGAAGAGACTTAGAAATTGTCTAGTCAAGACCCCTCATTCAACAGATGAGAAAACTGAATCCCTTTCAAATTAGTTCGCTTTCTTTGGGAATTTCAAAGCAACTCTGACAAATGCATCTGTGCCAGAGATGCCCAGATCTCTTTGAAATTCTGCCTCTGGCTTATTACTTAGATTCAGAACTTCATGCATAGATGGAACAAGTGGCTGCCCTATGTAGTATGATTCCAGGGACACCAAGAACACCCCCTGCCTTGTCCATCCAAATACTTCTCTTCCCTCCACCTGACCTATTGACAACTGAATTTTCAGCATTAGCTTCAGTGACTTAAGGCTTTGTCACTAGCCCAAATGCAAATTCCCCCTTGTAGAGAAATAACCCATCAAATCTGATGAGCCTATTGAACTACAGGTTTTTCAGCTTCTTCCTTGGTAGTGGATTTTAATAGAAGAGAGGAAAATAAGAACAGAAGGACTGGCTGAGAATGAGAATGGCCATCAGCAAATAGAGTCAAAATATGATTGGCCCCAGGGGCTCCATCTCTACCTCCACAATGTAAACAAGGACCTAGGGAAAAAATAAAGAGATTTATGGTTCCACCTAGTGGCAGAGATTGAAGTGTTTCCTGCTGCCAAAAAATGAAAAAACTGGTTTCAATTACAATCTAGACACTATTCGGAGAAAGAAAGAAGCTATCCATGAAATATAGACAAAGCTCACATTCCAAATGTTTCAAAAAATTTGAAAGTCAGTGACCAATATAAATGCAAAATAAATCAGTTACATTATAAACCTTCATACCTAGAAGACAGTATAACGCAATATAATGGAAAATAAGGTAACCAGATTAGGGAGCTGAAAACATCAGATAAAATCCCTATTTCTGTGGCTTACAATGAAGTGACTTTGGGCAAATCAATTAAATCATCCATTTAAAATTGGAAGGGATCTTCAAGGTCACTCAATCCAACTATCTCACTTTATAAATATGGAAACCAAGGTCCAGAGAGATTAACTGATGCCTAAATCATTGAGGTCATGAAAGAGAAAGAACCTGAATTCCAACCCACATTCTCTGCCTTTAGTCCCAGCATTCTTTCCACTATGACTTGTTCTATCTCTAGGTCTGTTTCCTTAGCTGTAAGGAGACAAAGTGGATAGAGTGCTGAGCCTGAAGTCCGGAAGACTCATCATAAGTTCAAATGTGGCTTCAGACGTTTAATGCCTGTATTTTTCTATATCTTTTCCTATGTGTTTACTTATATTTTTTCTGTGATCACAATTAAATAGTGCATCTTTTCTTTCTCCTGTGCCTGTTTCCTCCTTTGTGAAATGAGGAGAGTAGGTCATATGATCTTTAAAATCTCAACTCTAATTCTATGTATATTCTGTGATCTTGTATTGTTACTAACCCTGTTTGCCTCAGTTTTCTCATCTGTAAAATAAGCTAGAGAAGGGTAAACCACTCCAGTATCTCTATGGTGATAATTCCAAATGACGTCATAGAGTCAGACAGAATTAAAAGGATTGGACAGCAACAACAAAGATAAGACTACCAACAATCAGCTTTTAACTTCTTTTTTCTTAAATTTATTTCCTATACCTATAAAATATATGACTAGTCTTTATTAAGAAACAATAAGGAATAAGGACTAGATCCCTAATTTTATTGGCATAAGGAATTTCTAGTAAGGAAACTCCTTCAGTTAATGCAGAACAGTCCCTTTTCTATAATTTATAGTCTTAAAGAGTTTGCTAAAAACAAACAAACAAAAGTTTGCCCAAGGTCACAAAATCAGTATATGTCAGAGGATAATCTTCTTGGCTCCAAGGCCAGTTCTGGAATCATTCCACCACTCTGCCAATGTCCTTTAATTAACTTAAATGATTAAGATTGGACTAAATTATCTCTAAGGTTTCTTCCTGTTCTGACTACACTGATTCTAAGATTCAGCAAGGCATATCAACTCCAACTCAGTAAATGAAAAGTGCCTGCATTTACTTCCTCCATTTAATAGAAAGAAACCAATCTGTGAAAACCACTCACGAAGGCAGAACCTTTTACTTAAGACATTAGTGTTAATAAAAGTATAAGCAGAAGCAAGATTCTAAATCTTAATTCTAATCACTGACTCTTTTCCATCCTATCAACATTAGACTGACTATGCATTGGAAAAAATCACTATTATTGATAATGTATCCTATAACCAATTATAATTATCATCATCAAATGATCATTTGCAATAAAGCAAACTTTGCTTGTTAGGTTTATAAAGCAATAATTTATCATTCCAAAGCTCAACATACTATGCAGATGAATTTAAAGTAATGCAATGTAAAATAACAAACCATAACAAAAGTCTTAGTAAAGTTTTAAGCAAAAAGCTATTATTAAGGTTAAAATTCAATCAATCCATAAATATTTAATAAACACCTACTAGGTGCCCAGGCACTGTGCTAACAGTAGGAATTTTTTTTTTTAAAGACTTTAAAAAACACCCACTGCCCTTAAGGAATTCACAAATTTAATGGAGAAGACAAAGAAATATGTACAAACTTAAATACAGGATGAATAATAAATAATTACAAGAGAAATGGCATTCAAAATTAAGCAGGGATAGGAAAAGCTTCCTATAGATGATACGATTTTAGTTGGTGCTCAAAGGAAGCCAATAAATAGAGATGAGGAGGGAAATAATTCCAGGCATGGATGAAAGCCACAGAAAATGCACAAAGCCAAAAGATGGGAATATCTTGTTCATAGAAAAGCCAGGCTAGTGTCACTGTTCAAAAAGTATGTGTTGGAGAGTAAAATATAAAAAGACTGGAAAGGTAGGAGAGGACTATTTTGTGAAAGATTGAATGCCAAACAGAGAATTTTGTATTTGATCCTAGAAGTGATAAGGAGTTATGAGTAGGAGTTTAATGAGTATGAGAGTAACATGGTTACTTGAACTTTAAGAACATCATTTTGACATCTGAAAGGAGACTGAATTGGGAATAGGAAGACTTAAAACAAACAGATCCACCAGCAAATCATTGCAAGAATTCAAGTATAAGCTAATAAGTACTGCACCGAGGTGATGGCAGTGTCAGAGATAAGAAGGGGGAATATTTAAGCAATGCTGCAAAGGTGAAGTCAACAAACCTTGGTAACTCTGTAGGAACAAGTGGGAAGTGAGAAATAATGAGTAGTTGAAAATGACGCCTAGTTTGTGGCCTGGAGGGTACTGAAAACCAGTGTTGCCCTCAACAATGATAGGGAAATTAGGAGAGGGAGAAGGTTTAGAGGGAAAGATCATGAGTTTAGTTTTGGACATAATGGATTTAAGATGTTTACTGAACATCCAGTTCAAGATGTATAAAAGGCAGTTGGAGATATGAAACTGAAAGTCAGCAAAGAGCTTACGACAAGATAAGTGAATTTGGGAATCAGCATAGAGTTAGTAATTAAATTCATGGAAGTCAGACCACTAACTGAAATAGAATAGAGTCCAGCTTCTTAAACTGTGGGGTCTCCCATCTTAAATGTGGGGGTGGCAAAATTAGGGCTTATTATCAGTAAATGATTGATTTATATTTTATATATCCATGTACCCAGTGTCATGTAAAAATTTCTCAGGCAAAAAGGGGTAGAAAGTGGAAAAAAATTAAGAAAACTTAGTATAGAACACACTAAGTGATATAATAGTAATAGAGTACAATCTGCCTTGAACTCAGTGAACTTGAAAATGGGAAACTAGAAAAGGATAAAGGAAGGAGAAATTCCAGAAAAGAGGTTATAAAACAGAAAAAACATACCTAAGACCTAGCAATTGCCATTAGTCCAAGTCACTTAAAGATGCCAAAATCACATCACTTATATACTCTAAATGTTCAGAATAATACTGTGATGGTATATATGGAGATGATTTCTCCTAGGAATCACATATAGCATGGCAATAGTAAAAATGTGATATATTTTTCCTAGGGCAGTGAGGTAATATTACACAGTGCCAGCTGTCTGACTCTGGACAAGTCATTTAACTCTGCTCTGTAAAATGAGCTGAAGAAGAAAATGGCAAACCATTCTAGTATCTTTGCCAAGAAAAACCAAAATGAAGTCATTAAGAGTTAAACACAACTGAAAATGACTAAACAGCAATAATATGGCTCTTTCTGTGACAAGATAACTAGATGGGTAACACTGATCCTGCCTGTGCTATGAGAATAAGACTGAGTCAAAACTAGGTACTCAAAAATCCTTTTTTAATTCAACTGGCCTCCAGACCTTCTCATTATCCCCACGTCCTTTACTTCTAAACTTTCTCATTTTGGTTGAGGGAACCAACAATCTGCCAGGCACTCAGATTCCTAACTGGATATCATAATTAACTCCCTTTTGCAATCTTTACTCTCCTTCATTTTACCATGTCACTTGCTATATCCCATTGATTTTATTTCCTCCACAACATCTCTCACATTTTGTTTTCTTCTCTCTGTTCACAATGCCACTGTGCTGGCACAAACCCTCATAACCCTTAACCTCAACCACTATGATAACTTACTCAATGGTTTCCTTGTTTCTATTATTATATTTCTCCAAAATATCCTCCACCTAACTGCACCTTCCCTCCACCAATAACCTTCCTATTAAATAGGCCTATATTATCCCCAATAAATAAAGTGGTCAAAGGATATGAACAAATAATTCACAAAAGAATTGTAAACAATCAACATTAAAGATTGTATCAAATCATAATAAAAGAAATACACATGAAAATAACTGAAGTTTTACCTCTTCCCACAAATTGGCAAACATGTCAAAAATGGAAATAGTACAAATGAAAATAGGGACATCAGAAAGAGAGAGATATTAATATGCTGCTGATTGAGCTATGGCTTGTTCCAGTTGTTCTGGACAGCAATTTAGAATTGGGCTAAACAAGTGACAGTGAAATATCAATACCTTTTGACTCAGATATCCCACTAATAGGCAATTGTCCCCAAAAGGTCAAATACAAAAATAACAGTACAATATGAACCAAAATATTCATAACAGAATTCTTCATGATAGCAAAGAACTGGAAACAAGTGTCCATCAATTAAGGAATAATGGAGTTTGTTTAAATTAAGGAATAATGGAGATTGTTTAAAACTCCATGAATGTAATACATAAAGAAATCTGAGAAGCATAGGAAGACTTTAGGAACTAAGGCAATCAAAACCAGAAAAACAAAATATAGTGACTTCACTAATATTAATGGAAAAAACAACTAAAAAAAGGGGGAAAGAAATGAACACTGTATCATTATAATGCACATTTATAATGTACAATTATAATTCTTGGTCTCAGAAAACAACTTTTAAAATGTACCTCTATCTTTTCTTTGCAGAAGGGAACCAAGGATAAGGAATATTGGATCTTTTGTCAGCTGGTATATATATGTGTTCATTAGTGTCACAGAGCTTTTTTTTTCCTTTAAAAAAAAAAAAAAAAAAAAAAACTTTGTCTCAAGGGGTGGCTCCCTAGATAGGAGACTAGTGAAAAATATATTCAGAAATGAAGGTGATAAAAAAAACAACTGCTCCTATATCCCAAAGAGAAGGAGGGAAAGGGATCCATATGGGCAAAAATGTTTGTGACAGCTCTTTTTGTAGTGGCAAGAAACTGGAAACTGCGTGGATGCCCATCAGTTAGAGAATGGTTGAATAAGTTATAGTATATGAATGTTATGAAATATTATTGTTCTATAAAAAATTATCAGCAGGATGATTTTAGAGACTTGCATGAATTGATGCTGAGTGAAATGAGCAAAACCAGGAGATCATTGTACATAGCAACAGCAATATTATATGAGGATCAATTCTGATGGCCATGACTCTTTCCAATAGTGAGATGATTGAGACCAGTTCCAATGATCTTGTGATGAAGAGAGCCATCTACACCAAGAGAGGACTATAGGAACTGACTGGATCACAACATAGCATTTTCACTCTTTTTATTGTTATTCATTTGCTTTTTGTTTTCTTATTCATTTTCTTTCCTTTTTGATCTGATTTTTCTTGTGCATCAAAATAATCGTATAAATGTTTATATACATGAGATTAAACATATATTTTAACATATATAACATATATTGGATTGCTTGCCATCTAGGGGAGGAGGTGGGAAGAAGGAGAGAAAAATTTGGATCACAAAGGCTATGCAAGGCTCAATGTTGAAAAATCATTCATCCATATGTTTTGAAAATAAAAACTTTAATAAATAAATAAATAACAACTGCTATCAATAACAACATTTCTCAAACATTAAAAAAGAAATAGTTATCTCTGTCACTTCCCTGCTCAAAGGTTCTCTATCACCTTCAAGGCAAAATACAGATTGCTTATTTTGGCTTTTAAAGTCCTTTATGATCTGCCTTCAATTTACCTTTCCAGACAAATTGTTTCCCAGCCAAATTGAACTAGGAGCTGTTCCCAGAACTCAATATTCCATCTCCTGTCTTCCTGTATTCCTACAGTGTCCCCCTAAACTGGAATGTATTTCCTCCTCACATCCATCTGTCAGAAATATCTTCCTCCAAGATCCAATTCAGTTGCTACCTCCTCTATAAAAACTTCTTCCCTGATTCACCATCCCCACCAATCTCAGTGTTCTGATTCCTCAAATTATCTTGTGCTGAATTTAATCTACGTACATGTCATATGCCCCTAATGGAATGTAAACACTTGAGGGCAAAGATGGCTTTTACTTTTGTAATGTAATGCCTAGCACCATGTTTTGTACATGGTTCTTAATATACATTTCCTTCTCTGCCTGGCTTCAACTCTAGGAAATAAGATGCCCCTCAGGTTAAGCTTGCCACTTCTAAATTCACCATTTTCCTGTTGGTTCTCTTTGAGGAAGAAGTTGTAGGAGCTGCCCTCTGGCAACTCAAACTGGCCAGTTGGGCAACAGAGGTGTTTTGTTTCCCTTTCCTTCCACATAGAGCATTGTACTCTTACCCAGCCTGTGCTCTGCCCAAAGTAATGTAAATTTTTATTGCTGAAACCACCTAAGATATCTTGGGTTTTACCAGATAGATTTCTTTCTTAAGGACAATGCCTTAAACCCAAATCACTCAGAATCTCACTGATTGGCTAACAGTAGGGCCTAGGACAAAGCCCACTTGGTCATTGTTTAGGCCCTGATTGGATCAGGATGAATGGAAATAGCAATTGTTCCTGGTTTGGTCAGAAACCCTGATGATCAGGCCCTCCTAAATAGTTAACTTTTTTTTTTTCCTGACTAGGTAAAAGATCATTCTCTGTTTCGTTTCTTACTTAGCCTTAATCACTGATTGAGTGTATCCTCAGTTAACCTGAGACCTCTTAAAAGACCTTAGATTTAAAAAGCCAAGGTCTCCCATTGCATCCAGAGCCATCTTCAGTCCTCCTGATCTATAACTTGTGAAATCCAAAAGGTACTGAAAGAGAAAACAGAGCTGGTGACTTTGCACAGCCTTCCCTCACTTAAATCCAATTCACTTATATTTCATGTAATCAGCACCCTGATGTAATGGATCTGCTGGAGAATAAAGGCCAAACAACAATACTTGAGGGCTAAATCAAATTCTAATTGATTCTCCTTTTTAAGCCTCTTCTCCCCAGATTGAAGAGCTGGAGAGTGGAATACCAAACTCCTCCCAATGCCTTCCTTGAAGACTGAAATGACTCATTTCTGCTGCTTCTGCCTGGTTGAAACTCCACAGAACAAGATGCCCCTGTGCTCAGTGCCTTTCATATCACTCCCCACTTTCCTACCTCCTTTTTGTCTGATGTCTTTCCCTATTAGGTTGTAAACTCCTTGAGGACGGATTTTCTTTTTATTATCAGTATCCCTAGTGCTTAACAAAGTGCCTGGCACATTGCTATTATGGGTGCTTAATAAATATTTATTGGGTTGGATTGGATTGTACTGGAATGATGAAAAAAAATGGAAAGGAGGGATTTATAACTAAATTTTCATTGAGATTTGGCACCTGGTGTCTGGAACTAGCATAGCTTTTAGATGAGTTGAGGTCAAGGATTTGTTAAGAAAGTAGATTTGGGAAGGGGGGGAGAAGAAAATATAAACTTTCTTGGTCCCAAGTTCATGCCTGTTTATAAGGCAAAGACATTTTTATGATGTTTTATATTTTTCTGACTCATTCAACACCTGTCACATGCTACTTTACATTTATAATATTGTAATAATATAGTATTACATCGTAATATATTGCTTTTAAGTATATTTGTTTCCTTTCCCATTAGACTTTAAACTCCTTGACCTGTCCTGCAATTCTTTAAAACCCCTACCATACCAAGTACAGAGCTAGCCACAACATCATTTTTAAATGCCTGGTTTTCAGGCAATTTTCCACTGGCCCTCTTTAGTTTGGGAGACTTCCAAGGGTAGGGATCAGATCATAAAACAACACTGCCAAAATACACCTAGGCCAGGAACCATATGTCCTCTCATTAGACCTAGAGCTATCAATCTGAGGGCAGGTGATATGACTCCTGGGCTAAAAATTTGTGATGGTACTTTCTCTTGCAAAAAGGTATATAATGTTAGGAGGGCACTCTGATTCCAGACTGGCCAGGAAGGCTCAAAAAAAGCCTTTATTATAAAAAGAATAAACCTTTGGGGAAAAGTAATGACTTGACTCTTCATCCTATAACCCTCAGATCCTCTCTCTCCTTTCCCCTTCCTCAAGAATAGATGCTCAGAGCTAATGAGACTATCAGTAATTTATAATTATATAGCACATGAAAATTTTCAAAGTGTTTCCATATATATTAATTTGCTTTCCACAATAATACTGGAAGATAGGCAAGGCTAATTTTAAAAGTGACACAAACTAGGCTCAGAGATTTGGGGATTTGCTCAAGATCACATAGTAATCTATGGAAGCATTTTTTTCCTTTTTCCTTTTTTTTTTGGGGGGGGAGAGAGAAGAGGGTTACATTTTAAGTCCCAAATTGTTTCTCTCCTTCCTTCCCTATTCTGTACTAGAAAACATCACCATTTGACATAGATTTATAAATATATGTAAAACCATACCATGCATAGTGGTATTAATCAGTTGTTTCTCTGGAGGTGTATAACATTTTCTTTTATAGGTCCCTTATAGTTGATTTGAGTATTTATAATTCTAAGAATAACTTGGTTGTTCACAGTTATTCTTTGAACAATATTGTCATCACTGTATACAATATTCCCTTGGTTCTGCTCACTTCACTGTTCATTATTTCATGAAATTCCATATTTTTCTAAAATCAATAAGCTCAATATTTCTTACAATGCAGTAATATTCCATCACAATCATATGCTACAACTTATCTAGCCATTTCCCAATTGATGGGCATCTCTGTAATTTCCAATTCTTTACCATCACAAAAAGAACCACTATAAACATTTTAGAACATAGGATTCTTTTCCTTTTCCCCTAATCACTTTGGGAAATAAACCTAATCATGGCATTTCTGGGTCAAAGGATATACACAGTTTTATAACTCTTTGGGCATAATTCCAAATTGCTTTCCAAAATGATTGAATCAGTTCACAGTTCTACCAACAATGTCCCAATTTTTCCACATTACCTCCAATGTTTGTCATTTTCTCTTTCTATTATTTTAGCCAGTCTGAGGTGTGAGATAATATCTCAAAGATGTCTTAATGTGCATTTCTCTAATCAATAACAATTTAAAGCATTTTCATATGACTATATGTAGTTTTGATTTCTTCATCAAAAAACTGTCTACTCATATCCTTTGACTATTTATCAGTTGGGGAATGACTCAATCTTATAAATTTGACAAAATTCTTTATCTGAGATGAGACTTTTACATGAGAAAACTGTCCACAAATTTTTTTTCCAAAATGTTCTGCTTTGCTTCTAATCTTGGCTACATTTGGTTTTATTTGTGAAAAACTCTTTTTTAACTTAATATAATCAAAACTATCCATTTTACATTTCACAAGGCTCTCCATCTTTTGTTTATTCACAAATTCTTCTCTTATGCATGTCTGATAGATAATGTTTTCTTAAGATAGCTCTCTTCATATCTTGGTCACATATTCATTTTTACCTTATCTTGGTAAATGATGTAAGATATTGGTCTATACCCAACTGCTGTCAATTTGCTTTCCAGTTTTCTTATCAATTTTTACCAAAGAGTAAGTATATTCTTATCCCAAAAGCTTAAATCTTTAATTTTTCAAAGACAAGATTACTATAATCATTTATTGTAGTGTGTTGTATATTTCACTGATTCATATTTCTGTTTCTTTGCCAATACCAGATAATTTTTAAAATTACTCCGTTCTAATATAGTTTTAAGAGGTAGTACTGCTAAGTGTACTTTCTTTATAGTGTTTTTATTCTTTTGATATTCTTGATCTTTTGTTCTTTTGAAGGAATTTTATTGTTACTTTTTCTAGCTCAATAAAGTAATTTTATTAATAAACTAAATAAAATAAATTAGTAAACTTATTAATTTACTATTTAAGTAGTTTAATTGGGATGGCATTGAATAAGTAAATTAATTTAAGTAGAATTGCCATTTGTATGATATTATCTTTGTCTACCTATGAACAATTAATATTTCTCCAGTTATTTAAATCTGATTTTATCTGAGTAAAAGTGTTTTATAATTATGTTCATGTAGTTCCTGGATTGGAAGCAAAATTTAAACTTTCATCTTCAGACTCCAAATACAAGAGCCTCTCCAGTTGATGAGCTAGCCAAGAAATATTTTAGATCCTATTCCCCTTCATGTATAAAATCCATCATTATAACCTGCCTGTTGGAAGGAAAGAAGGAAGAACAAAAAATACAAAGCATAAGTGAATTTGAGTATAAATTGATTTTAGAGCAAATTGAATTCTACTTTTTCATCAGGCAGGCAATTTATAATCCCTGACAAGACATCCATTTAAATTTTGGAAAGCAGACATCTTCTGGTCTTGAATTCACCATCCTTCTTTCATTTAGTACATCTGTATTTTGCAACACTACTACAGTCAGTATAAATGTAAAGAATCTCTGCCAGCTTTGTCAGAGGAACAAGATGATTTAAATTTAAACTTCTTCTGTAAAGACAAGTCTACTAAAGGAAAAGAAAAACACTCAGGAGAAAGAAAAACTTTTCTTTTGGCAGGCAGCATCTGACAAAAGGAAAATGGGAAAAAAAAGAAAAAAGAAAAAATAAATATTTTTTTAAAAAAGGAAAATGAAAAGGTATATATTGGCACCCATGTATTTGAACACAGTGTGAGGTGTGTCAAAAGTACATGGGGAAGGGGCATCATACACTAATAGACTTCCAATATTTGTTTCTGCATCACAAATTGGATTTGTGAATCCACCACAAAATCAGACAGCCATCCATTCTGCCTTAATTTATGTGACCTTTTGGTATGATACAAAATCTATAGATTAATTTAGAGAATGTCTTCATTTTTATTATAATTTATTGTTGTTATTCAGTTATTTCAATCATGTCTGACTCTTTTCCATTTGGTTTTTTCATGGCAGAAATACTGGAGAGGTTTGCCATTTCCTTCACCAGCTCATTTTACAAATGAAGGAACTGAAGCAAACAGAATTAAGTGACTTGTCCAGGGTCACAAAGCTAGTGTCTGAGGCCAGTTTTGAACTCAGATATTCCTGATTCCAGGCCTGTTGTCCTATCCGTATTGTCAGCAGTCTCCCTATTTTATTATAATAGCACAGCTCAATTATAGACACTAAATCTCTCTATTGAATCTACCTACTACTTTTGCATACATTGTTCTGTAATTGTATGTACATCATGCACATTCCCCTCAACCCCAAACCATTACTGAATCAACTAACAGGAAAGCAGGGATGGTGAAGCTGAAGTGGCAAATGTAGTATAAAAGTTATCAGTTATCCTCAGGTAATTATATGGACACACAACCTGCAAATACAGAAAACTGCACAAGACAGGACATTCTCTGGACACTTTGGTGAAATTTAATAAATTATAAAAATGCCTTTTATATCAAATATCAAAGAAGAAGAAAAGATGGGGTAATGAGAGAATAGCATCTTCTCTGGGGTGGAAGTGGGTTTTTTGTATATTTCTAAAAATTAAAGAATGAATGTCATTCAGATTTTTATCTCCAAATTCAGGGCAATTTGTGCCTGTGCATTCAGTAATTATTTTAAATGAATTTCCTAGTTTTTTTTTTCTTCTGATTTATTTCAGACTCAATTCATATATCCTGTTATTCTCTTTTGTTAATTTATTGATACACAATTTTCCCCCTAAGGTCTGCTAAATTTAGCTTTATCCCGTAACCTTTACATTATCTCTGTTATTTTTCCTCTTAAACTATTTTATTTCTTTCTGTTCTATTTGTTATTTAAAAACTTATTTATTTTCCATTTAGATCTATATCTTTTACTTCCTTTACTGATTATGATTTTTACTATATTATAATTGTAACTTTAAGAGGTTCTGGTGACTGACAAAGTCTGTTTCCTGAGCATTAACTTTGGTGAGAATGGAGAAGGACATCACTAGTTGGGTAGATAGTTGATAATTTTTTTTTATTTCCATGGCAAATCATAAAATAAATAAAAAAGACTTTCAGTCCTATATGCTCCTTTTTGTTTCTACAATAGCAGTGTCAGAAAGGCAGGAAATGAGACATAAGTTACTAAGATTCGCAAAATTTTACATTGTATAAGTTTTCATTTAACATCTTTATCCAGTGAATAAAAATATTGCTGGAAGAGCCAAAACACACCAGTCTCAACATTCTTGCTGTAAATGAATCCAAAAGGACATTATATCAGATGCAAGGATGACACACATTCTACATTCTATGTAGAATCATTAAAATCTTACAGAATTTGTTGAAAGACATAACAGAAGTAACTCTTCTATGGGCTTTCATGACACACTGTCTCTTGCTTTCCCTCTTATTTATATCTCTTGTCCAGATTTATTTCTTCAGTAGGCTCCTCCTATTCTTTATCCCTCCACCTTCACCTTTGGTGATTTCATCAGCTTCCATGAGTCTAATTATCATCTCTGTATTAATGCCTCCCAGGTCAATATCCAGGCCCAGTGTCTCTCCTAAGCTTCATGAACTCTGTACCACTAATTAATTGCCTATTAGAAGTTTCCAACTCAATGTCCCAGATATTTCAAGTTCAACATGTCCAAAAACAGAACTCATTATTCGCCATCCTTTTTCTAAACTTCTCTGTCTCTTCTAGGTGGTTCAGTGGATAGAGTGCCACACCTGGAGTCAAGAAGCTTCATCTTCATGAGTTTAAATCTGGCCTCAAACTAGCTGTGTGACTGTGCAATTCACTTAAACCGGTTTCCCTCAGTTTCCCCATCTGTAAAAATTCTCTGTCTCTCTGTCTCTCTGTCTCTCTGTCTCTGTCTCTCTCTCTCTCTTTCTCTCCCCCCACCCCAGCTCATTTTGCCAATGAGGAAAGTTAGAGTTAAGTGACTTGTCCAGGGTCTCACACCTAGGAAGTGTCTGAGGGCAAGATTTGAATTTAAGATGAGTCTTCCTTGACCCCAGGACTAGCACCATATGCTCTATAGCACCACCTAGTTGCCCTTAACATGGAAATTACAGGATAATAAAAGTATCTAGCTCACAGGATTGTCATGAGGATCAAATGAAATAATACATGTAAAATACTTTATAAACTTTTAAATTTGCCTCAGCTTCCTTATTTGTAAAATGAGATAAAAAAAAGGAAATGGCAAAGAACTCCAGTATTTCTGTTAAGAAAACTCTGGATAAGGTCACAAAGAATCACAAATATCCCAAAACAACTCATCAACAACAATGTGTAATATTTGTATTAGTTTTTTTAATACCTTTAAGCAAGTTTCTCATTTCATACCTTTTGACAGTAGTTATCTGAAATCATTATTCCAGCTCCTGCTTTTTTAAATTATATCTGAGATATAATAATAAATTATATTCCAATTCCTTATCTAACCGTATATGTCATTGTTTTAGACAGACTTTATGCAGCAAATTGTTGGATTCTGTTTCCTAATCCATTTAGTTCCTTTCTTCTGTTTTATGGTAGTCCACTAACATTAAAAATTATCATTTCTCTTTATCAAATTTTATATTAATTTTTTTTTTCTCAACCAGTACTAGGACCTTATGGTTTGTTTTGCTTTAAATAATCTGATCTCAATCTTCTCAGACTCTTCTCCTTCCAAACCTCCACCCCAACTCAACCCAAGCCAACCAGATTCCGACTGTATTTATTGTTACTTTTTCACATTTAACATGTTTAACATGCTTCTGTGTCCCTGCTGCCTATTCCCCATTGTCCCACATCTTTGCTGAAATGATATTTAACTGTTGTGATCTATTCACAGAATTACAATTCACTTCTTTTCCTTTCCCCTTCCTTGATTCCTCCAGGATATACTAGTATCTTACTTCTCTTCATTTTTTTTTTTCCAATTCGTGGTTTGTTTGTTTTTTTTGTTTTGTTTTGTTTTTTAATGATTTCACTCAAGTTGAGATTTGACACCTCTTGCACTCAGCCCTTCCACATATTTCAGGAATCTTCCTAACCCATTCCAAATTACTCTTTGAAACACCTTCATCCATGACTCCATTTGTAGAAATATTAATTCATAAAGGAGGCAACATTCAATTAAGTGACCATTAGATTCAAAGATCCATACCTGAATCTATATTCTTATCATTCATCAATCCCCTACTCTTCCTAAGCCTCAGTCATCCCTATCCATAAAATAAGGGAGTTGGACCAGACTACCTTCTATGTTCTTTCCCCTTCCACTCTCCTATTAACAGCTCTTTTCCAGCTCCTTCTCTAAAAAAAAAAATTTTTTTTTTACCCCAATTCTGTGGCTCTGCAATAAATGTTTTCTTTGTTCTCTTAATGACCTCACACAAGATATCTAAAAAATACTACTAGTCTTGAAGGCCCTTTGTTGCATGTAAACATTGATTTTGTTTTGTTTTGGTTTTTTTTGCTAATACTGATGAGAACTAGATAAGAAGTACCTATCGAAATTAGGTTTAATTGAAGTCTAGAGGCAGGTTTGGGGTACAGGGAGTCAAATAGAGCTCCCCTGCAACCCCTTTGGATTCAGCGCAAGGATACAGAGTTAAATGAGGTCTAGTAGTGCAAGAGTCCTCTGTAAAGGAATTTACAGACCCAAAAACCTAGAATGATAAAAGAGGTTTATTATGGGGTTTGGAATTAAGGTTAAAAGGTAGGAAAATACCAGAGCCTAGGGTTGGTTCTGGTGGGCAGAAATCCTTGACATGGCCGGAATAAGGATGCCATGTTTCGGATCTCTGCAAAGGGTGGACTCCAGTTTGGCCCTTTTTAATTTTATTTATTTTATAATTATAAATTTTTTGACAGTATATATGCATGAGTAATTTTTTTAATAACATTATCCCTTGTAATCATTTTTCCAAATTATCCCCTCCCTCCCTCCACTCCCTCCCCTGGATGACAGGCAATCCCATACATTTTACATGTGTTACAATATAACCTAGATACAATACATGTGTGTAAATACCATTTTCTTGTTGCACATTAAGTATTAGATTCCGAAGGTATAAGTAACCTGGGTAGATAGACAGTAGTGCTAACAATTTACATTCACTTCCCAGTGTTCCTTCTCTGGGTGTAGTTGTTTCTGTCCATCATTGATCAACTGGAAGTGAGTTGGATCTTCTTTATGTTGAAGATATCCACTTCCATCAGAATACATCTTCATACAGCATTGAAGTGGACAGCATGGTTCTATTCATTTCACTCAGCATCAGTTGATGTAAGTCTCTCCAAGCCTCTCTGTATTCCTCCTGCTGGTCATTTCTTACAGAGTAATAATATTCATAACATTCATATACCATAATTTACCCAATCATTCTCCAATTGATGGATATCCATTCAGTTTCCAGTTTCTAGCCACTACAAAAAGAGCTGCCACAAACATTTTGGCACATACAGGTCCCTTTCCCCTCTTTAGTATTTCTTTGGGATATAATTGGCCCTTTTTATAATAGGGGTTTTGGATAATCTGAAGGGGCTTGTGGGTGGAGTCCCAGGTTGGCTACTGGCTTGAGTTCCAGCCAGGGTTAGAATTTGAATGGAATTCAATGGGTTTTTAGATAAGGAGGAAACTGTGCTTGGGGTGGGACAGAGTCCCTGAGGCAGAGTCCAACGAGATTTTAAGAATTTTGGGGTTTCCTCATCAATACTGTCATGCTACATGAACTTATTTATCATTCTTGTGTTTCTTTGAATTTGCAAACCAAATTTCTGATATACATCACCTTTTTTTCTGTAAAAAATGATACAAATTCTTTCTTTAAACTGAACACAAAATGCTTTTTTCATTGTGAGTTTTACAGAATGTTATCTAGGGGCTACAAATCGATTTCCTTTGCTTTAGTAGGATGTCACATTTTAGCCTTTGCTTTCATTTCTATTGATGATAGAAGATTCAGAACATCTCTCTTTGAAATGTGATTTTCTCCTAAGCAACTTAAAAGATCCTTTGTTTAATGTTTAAAGCTCTGGAATTTGATAGCTGTATTTCTGAATGATCTTAATTTAGGGTTCTTCTGCCACACCCTGTGGATTCTGTGTGCTATGCTCTCCATTTTTAATGTTTCTGGGCAACTTTTTGTTACAAGTTCCTGGAGTATAGTATTTAGGGCTTTTATTTCATCTTAATATAATTCTTAGGTTATCTTACTATGCTCTACCTAAAAGGTGACTTGCCTTTGCTCCTAGAGATCTCAAGTATTCTTTTCTATTTTGCTAGCTATTGACCTATTATGTTATTTTTTGTTATATAATTTCATTTTTGAAGACAGTCTTTTCTTCCTTTTTGTCTTTCTTTTAAATATCACTTTTCCCAAGACTTCCATTTTCCCACCCAAAAGGACCTGCCCTTTTAATAAATGAGAGCAAATCAATACATTGGTCTTGTCTGAAATGAATGCTTCATTTCCTACCCATCTATATAGTCCACCACCTCTGCCAATAAGTGGTAGACATCAGTCATTCCTTTTTGTTCTAAACCATCAATTCTTTTTGAAGAATCATTAAGAAGCCTAACTTGACCTTATATCTACATTTAACAATTTATATTAAGCTCCCCAACTGTTCTAAGATTGCTGGAATTCATCTGATCTGTGTTAGGAATCAACTTGTAGTTATTATAGCATCATTCCCCTTTTCATCTCTTTTACTCCACACAATTTATTGTATTATTAGGCCTTTGTTGTATACTTATTTGTTCAGTACCTGCTGGGTTTTTTTCCACAGATTTTTCCATATTTCCTTTTACCCCTTTAGATTCATTTGGCACCTATCTTGTATTAAGATAATGAAAGAGAGCTGGGCTTTGATACCACCATTCACTTATTCATTTTGCTGGAATTCTCCTTTGTCTCTATATCTCCATAACCTAGCAGTATCTAGCCCAGACTAGGTATTTAATAAATGTTTGAATTTAGATTTTCATCTCCATTGTACCTAGGTGTTTTTCCTGACTAAGGAAGCATATTTGAAAGTATTTTATTCTGTTCATAAATGTTTTGTTCAGTTTGAGAACCCCTTGGAATGGTTTATCAACGGTGTGCTTCTCTTCCAAGTTCAGCTATAGAAAGGCAACATAGTACAACTGGAAAAGAATTGGACTTAATTATCAGAAGACCTGGGTCAAATCTTGCATCAAATCCTGATTCTGAAATTTATTAGATGACCATAGACTTGTCACTTAATCCATATGAACTGGTTTCTTCATCTGTAAAATGGTTATGGATGATTTTTGAACTATCTACCTCATTGTGTTATTAGGAAAGCACTATATAAATGTGAATTGAATTTAGCTATAGAACTCAGAGCTTAAAATGTGTACAATGTTACAACTAGATAGATTCAGAATTGGATGAATAGCTGAGACAAAAGGATAGCTGTTCGTGGTTTGATGACATATTGGAAAATGCAGTAAAGTGTCCCCCAGGATCTCCACCAATGCTGTTCTAATTTTTTTTAAATCAATGACTCAGATGACATCTGAATGCATGCTAGTCAAATTTATAAATTACACAAAGCTGAGAGGGACTGTTAACAGACTGAATAGCAGTCTGAAATTGAAAATATCTTCATAGGCTAGATACTGTACCAAAAAAATGCCAAACTTAATAGCAATAAACATCATTTTACATTTAGATTTTTAAAATTATCTTCACATATATAAAGGAGGAATGACTAGAGAACAGCTCACCTGAAAAAGCTGTTTTAGTATACAACAAGCTCAAGAATGTGAATGATATAAGAGCTAAGAAAACTAATAGGGAGGGAGGATAGAAAATAAACATTTATATAGTCCTTACTTTTGCACCCGGCACTGTCTAAGCAATATTCTCATTTGATCCTGGTGCAGTGGATAGAGTGCTGAATCTGAAGTCAGGAAGACCTGAGTTCAAATCTACTTTCAGACACTTAATTAAATTGTGTGACTCTGAGCAAATTACTTAATCTGTCTCAAATTTCCTCATTTGTAAAATAAGGAATTATAACAGTATTTAGCTTCCAGGATTGATGTGAGGATCAAATTGGCTAGTCATTGTGAAATCCTTAGCATAATCCCCAGCATACAATAAGCATCATATGCTAACTATTATTATATTATCTTTAGAATAACCCTGCAAGGTAAATGCTACTATGATCTCTGTTTTAAAGTTAAGAAACAAACAGAAAGCAATTTGCTCAGTCATAAGTATAGCTAGTGTCTGAAGCCAAATTGGAATTCAGAGCTTCCTGACTCCATGCCCAGAGCTCTATACACTATGGCATTACTTAGCTGCCAACCTTAGACAATATTAGAATATTCCTGAAGAATAAAGATCCCAAAATTCCACTGTTCTGTGCCCTGATTAGATTGTTGAGTGAATTAGTTTTGAGTTTAAATTGAGTCCAGGAAATTGAGTTTAAAAAGAGAGTCCAGGAAAAGCCTTGAAGCTCTGACCACCTTTACATACTATTGTGTCATAAACTCCAGGTGTTTTATCTCAATCCTTGCTAGGATTTTTTTGAAACCTTTTGGATTCCCCTCCTTTTGAGTTTTGCTCCGAATCTCACTGTCTCCTGCCCTTGACCTTCTTATCCTGACCCCTATCCTGTCAAGATTAAGTTATGATCCTTTCCTAGAATTCTGTTTTTTCAGTCCTCCCAATGTCCTTGCCCCCCTTATCTGCCTTTATTTCTCCTATAAGATTGCATTCTGTTGCAAATCCTACTTAGCTAAAACCCTGTATAAATTCCCTTCCTGGGTTTATCTGTGTCAAATGTTTTAGACAAGAGTTCCATGTGGCCTGTTAGCCTAAACTCTCCACATTAAAGATTAAAAACCAATCTCTGGAATTTATGACCAGAGGAGAACTAGAGATCATTATTGATCACAAAATAGAAGATTCTGATTACATCAAACTAAAAAGTTTCTGTACAAACAATACTAATGCAAACAAGATTAGAAGGGAAGTAACAAATTGGGAAAATATTTTTAAAAGTAAAGGTTCTGACAAAGGTCTCATTTCCAAAATATATAGAGAACTGACCCTAATTTATAAGAAATCAAACCATTCTCCAATTGATAAATGGTCAAAGGATATGAACAGACAATTCTCAAATGATGAAATTGAAACTATTTCCACTCATATGAAAGAGTGTTTCAAATCACTACTGATCAGAGAAATGCAAATTAAGACAACTCTGAGATACCACTACACACCTGTCAGATTGGCTAAGATGACAGGAACAAATAATGATGAATGTTGGAGGGGATGTGGGGAAACTGGGACACTAATCCATTGTTGGTGGAGTTGTGAAAGAATCCAGCCATTCTGGAGAGCAATTTGGAACTATGTCCAAAAAGTTATCAAACTGTGCATACCCTTTGACCCAGCATTTGCTGTTATTGGGATTATATCCCAAAGAAATACTAAAGAGCGGAAAGAGACATATATGTGCCAAAATGTTTGTGGCAGCTCTTTTTGTTGTAGCTAGAAACTGGAAGATGAATGGATGTCCATCAGTTGGAGAATGGTTGGGTAAATTATGGTATATGAAGGTTATGGAATATTATTGCTCTGTAAGAAATGACCAGCAGGAGGAATACAGAGAGGCTTGGAGAGACTTACATCAACTGATGCTGAGTGAAATGAGCAGAACCAGAAGATCGCTGTACACTTCAACAACAATACTGTATGAAGAGGTATTCTGATGGAAGTGGATATCTTCAACATAAAGAAGATCCAACTCACTTCCAGCTGATCAATGATGGACAGAAATAACTACACCCAGAGAAGGAACACTGGGAAGTGAATGTAAATTGTTAGCACTACTGTCTATCTACCCAGGTTACTTATACCTTCAGAATCTGATACTTAATGTGCAACAAGAAAATGGTATTTACACACATATATTATATCTAGGTTATATTGTAACACATGTAAAATGTATGGGATTACCTGTCATGGGGGGAGGGAGTGGAGGAAGGGAGGGGATAATTTGGAAAAATGAATACAAGGGATAATATTATAAAAAATAAATAAAAATAAAAATAAACCAATCTCTGTCGGCCTCAGTTTCTCTGGTATTACCAGACAACTTCTGAAATACTATAAAAGCCTCGGACATTTACTAGCTGTGTGACCCTGGACAAGTCACCTAACCCCAATTGCTCAATTGCTTTAAAAGAAACAATCACTATGTTTAGTTTTGCACATCACATTTTAAGAAAGACATAGATTAACCAGGTTGTGTCCAAACAAAGATTAAGTGAAAATCTTCAAGTTCAAACTTAAGGAGGTCCAATTGAATTAGGTATGGCTAGTTGAGAAAAGATTGGGAGGAAAAGGGAGATTTTCTTAAGAATTATAACATAAACGATGCATTTCATTTGTTCTATTTTGCTCCAAAGGGGCAAAGTTGCAAAAGGACAAATTTAGGCTTCTTGTAAGGAAAAAATTCTTAACAAAAGTGCTCAAAAATAGAATGGTCTGTCTCAGGAGTTAACATGTTCCCCTTATGGAAAACCTTGCAAAAGCTGGTATATTATGCCAAGGTAATATATATAATTAGATATGTTTAAAAAGGAATTCTTTTACTAGTAACTTCTATAATTTCCCCTTAATTATTTTCTATTTCCCCCTCTTTCAGTTACTTTAATTTTTTCCAAATTTATTTTACTTGAAGAAGCAAAATAAGTAAAAAAGAAAAATAGAAAAGCAATACAAAACAAAATGAAACAAAAGAAAACATTATCTTGTGTCCAGCAGAACATCAGGGAAGTTTCAAAGTATGACAATATGAATTTAAGGAAGTATATATATTAGCAGAAGAAATTCTATTCATGAGTGTCCCATCTTTTCTCTACTTCCTTGTAAATTGTTCTTTTTGTTCTCTGCTGAGCACCTTATTTACTTTATTCTTTTCCCCTTTTTCATTCTCACTACTCCCAAGCAAGCTATAATTAAGAAAAGATATATTTATGTATACATGTATAATATATACATACATAAACATACACACACACTCCAGATATACATAATTTTCCTATACCTGCTGACTCTTTCATTAAATTCTCCTCCGTAACTTGGCTTACTATTATTCAATCTCCCCTCACCTATGGATCCCTCCCATGTCTTCTTCCCTCACCCTTTGGTTCCCCTATCCTCCTCCCTTATTTCTTTATAAATTTGGAGGATGCTATACCCTTCATAGTATAGCTGTATGGTTGCATATTGAACCCATTCCCTATGTGAATAGATTTTCAGAACTACTCATCCTCCTCCCTCCTCTAATGTCTGTATCTATTCTTCCTCTGCACCTCCTTTGTATAACATGATCACTATTTTTACCTTCACTCTGCCAATCTACCTTTTGAACTTATCCTATGGATGATGTAAATCTTAAACATAAAATATACATTTCCTAAAGTAAAAAAAAAATTGTCCATGTTTAAACAGTGTGTCCATATTGAGTTCCTTAAAATTGCTCTTTGATATTGGCTTTTATATGTTAAATTTTCTGTTAAATTTGGCTTTAGTTGATACAAAGTCCTAAAAGTCGGTAAGTTCACTGTCCATTTTTCCCCTCTTTAAACATTAAAGATTATTTTGCTGGATATGATATAATTTGGCTATAGGCCTAGTTCTTTTTTATTGTCAGTAGATATGATTCCAGGACCTGAGGTCTTTATTGTGGTTGTACAATTCTTTTTTTTTTTTTTTCTTTAGTTTAGATTTTTTTTTATTATAGCTTTTTATTTACAAGATATATGCATGGGTAAATTTTCAGCATTGATCCTTGCAAAACCTTGTGTTCCAACTTTTCCCCTCCTTCCTCCCACCCCCTCCCCTAGATGGCAGGTAGTCCAAAACATGTTATATATGTTAAATACAATGTATGTATAATATCCATAGTTATTTTGCTACACAAGAAAAATCGGACTTAGAAATAAGGTAAAAATAACCTGAGAAGGAAATCAAAAATGCAAGTGAACAATAACAAAAGGAGTGGAAATGCTATGTTGTGGTTCACATTCATTTCCCATAGTTCTTTCGCTGAGTGTAGCTGGTTCTCTTCATTATTGAACAAATGGAACTGACTTGGTTCATCTCATTGTTGAAGAGAGCCACGTGCATCAGAATTGACCATCATATAAATGGTCAAAGAATATGAACAGACAATTTTCAGATGATGAAACTGAAACTACCCTTTGATCCCTTTGATCCAGCAGTGCTACTACTGGGCTTATATCCCAAAGAAATACTAAAGAAGGGAAAGAGATCTGTATGTGCCAAAATATTTGTGGCAGCCCTTTTTGTAGTGGCTAGAAACTGGAAAATGAATGGATGCCCATCAATTGGAGATTGACTGAATAAATTGTGGTATATGAATGTTATGGAATATTATTGTTCTGTAAGAAATGACCAACAGGATGATTTCACAAAGGCCTGGAGAGACTTACATGAACTGATGCTGAGTGAAATGAGCAGAACAAGGTGATCATTATACACTTCAATAACAATTCTGTATGAGGATGTATTCTGATTGAAATGGATATCTTCAACAAAGAGAAGATCTAATTCAGTTCCAATTGATCAGTGATGGACAAAATCAGCTACACCAGAGAAGGAACACTGGGAAATGAGTGTAAACTGTTTGCATTTTTGTTTTTCTTCCCAGGTTATTTTTACCTTCTGAATCCAATTCTTCCTGTGCAACAAGAAATTCAGTTCTGCTCACATATATTATATCTAGGATATACTATAACATATCTAATATGTATAAGACTGCCTGCCATCTAAGGAAAGGGGTGGAGGGAAGGAAGGGAAAAAGCGGAACAGAAGTGAGTGCAAGGGATAATGTTGTAAAAAAATTGCATATATATTGTCAAAAAAAGTTATAATTATAAAATAAAAGAAAAATATTTTAAAAAAAGAAAAAAAAGAATTGATCATCATATATTATTTTTGAAGTATATAATGATCTCCTAGCCCTGCTCATTTCATTCAGCATCAGTTCATGTAAGTCTTTCTATGCCTTTCTGAAATCATCCTGCTGGTCATTTCGTACAGAACAATAATATGCCATAACATTCATATGTGGTTTTACAATTCTAATTGTAGCTCCAGCATTTTTTTTTCTTGTTTCTTGCAAAATTTTTTCTTTCATCTGGGAGCTTCAAAATCTGTCAATAATATTCCTATGTTTTTTCCACAAAGGATCGCTTTGAGTTGGTGATCTATGGATTTTTTCTATTTCTACTTTCCCCTCATGTTCTATCACTACAGGACAATTTTCTAGGATTATTTCCTGCATTATTGTGTCAAGGTTCTCCTTTTGGTCACAATTTTCTGGCAGTCAAATTATTCTTATATTTTCTCTTCTTAATCTGTTCTCCAGATTTGTTGTTTTTCTTATGAGATGGTTCACATTCTATTTTCTCATTCTTTATCATGTTTTATTATTTCTTGGCCTCTCTTAGCTTCATTAGCTTCCCCTTGCCCAATTCCATTTTTCAGAATTATTTTTAATCTCCTTTTTTAATTGGTTAACTTTTTTTTTCATAATTTTCTTGTTTTTCTTGAACAGTTTTAATTTTTCTTTAGTTTTTCCCCAATGTCTCTCATTTGACTTTTGAATTTTTTTTTTTAGTTCTTCTATAAATTCTCTCTGGACAGGGAGCCATTTCACATTACTCTTTGGGGTAGAAACTTTTTTAAAGTGTCCTCTGAAAACGAATCCCGGTCTTCCCTGTTCCCATGTTTCAAAGGTGGAGTTCTTTCTTCTTTGCAAGTTCATCTTTTTTTTTTTTTTTTTTTTTTTAAAGAAGTATCTGTGTAAGCATCTCTAATCATGGGGTAGGGGGAATGATGCTTCAAGCTTCCTTTCAGCTCTCTACTCTGACCAAGAACTCCAAACCAAGGGCTCCATCCTCCTGCAGGTGCCCAGAGCCAGTAGGGTCCCTTGCCTCACTGCTGCACTCATGGGGTTCCTTCTCACCTAGGGCCTTGTCTCAGCAGCACAGCTGGACCTGGATTTCCCAATAAACCAATATTCACTCAGTCTTCCCCATTCAAACCCCTACTGGACCAACAGTCCAGGAGGTGAAAGTGTTTATAATTCCTACTGAGGCTCTAGCAACAACTAGCTAGCCCGAGGGGTCCTCACTTGGTGTTTCTAGGGAACTAGCCCAGAGGTGTTTACACTTCAGACTGGTTAATCCTGGCCCTGGATCTTTCTTCAGATCTTGTGGAATTGTATCAAAAGGACCCCTTTTCTGCCCCAGGTCTTGGTTTATCACTTCTTGGTTTGCTCTCAGGTACAAATTTGTAACACTTGTGGGGGAAATCGGAGAGAGCTAGAAATTTGCCAATCTATTCCATCATCTTCCCAGAACTTTCCCCTCTTTCAGTTATTTTAAAAATCACTCTCAGTATTATGCTGTCCCTAGCACAGGTATCCTATGTATATACTTAGTCTTATCCAGCTGACCTTCAAAATTTTATTTTCTTTAGTTTCACTCATGTAGCACGTCAAAGACTAGGGAGAATCCAAATGTGGTGACCATATTATCATTAAAGGTTAAAAAAAAAAAAGTATATTTAAATTTCAACAGATGTTTCATTTTTTTAATCTACTTATTTGTCATTCTTCTAGTTTCATCCTTGAATGTACATCATAATTTGACATGTGTCCCACAGAAAATTTTCTATATACTTATTTTCTCCAACTATTGCTTTTCTGTTATAATATGGGAGCCACCTGCCAGTGGCTGTTGGAGGTCTAACTCAGACCTGCAAAATGGATCTCTTCATGTGAGAGGATGATGATGATGATACAAGGAGACTGAGAGGCAGTTACATTGTTTGACCTCTCTCCTCTTACCTCTTGCCTCCAATTTATTTCATTCCCAATCAGCAAAGGAACATCTGCAAAGGCTCCTTTGCAAACTCCTTCAAGTTTATGATTTACAGCTCTAGAGACTCTCAGAGAATTGACCTGCCCCTTCATCTAAGCATGGTCCTTAACACTTTTCATTATTTTATGAGCAGTAATGCTCATGATCTTTCATTGGCTTCCTCCCCAAAATATTATAAATAAATCTGTATTCTAAAATTGTGTTAATCTTGGAAGTCATCTTTTTCCACTTAGCAAGGAATTCAAGTACTTCCTGGTTAAGACCGATGCTAAGATCTTTAGATCTTGATTTATTTTATCACTTAAACTCCATAGTTAATGGTAAAAGTCAAAGAATTAAAGTATTTGAGAGTTAAAAGGAATCTCAATAGCATTTAATTCACCTCATACATGAAAGGAATCTCCACTATAATCAGGTAAGTAGTCATCCACTTGAAGATCTATAAAGGGAAGAAACCCCCCCATCTCTTGAGGCAGAACATTGTTGATTCCAGTTTCTCAGTATCAATAACTTATTAAAATAAGTCATGCATGAGCATTTTTAATTGCACATTAGATCTTTATTTTATAATCTCATGTTGATTTTGATTTTTGTTCTAACAAGCTGATTGAGTTTACTGACATCAGTAAACAATAATTTCTTAACTCTTAAGATAGTCAATTGCATTTTTGTGATGTTACTTAGTGCTTGCCATAGCTAGCACCTACTACTTTGTCTTCTTGTATAAAGTACCTAAAATTGTGATAGAGCCCTAAGATTTTTTAAGCTCTTTTCATTTCTTGGTCATGAACCATATTTTTCGATACATTTTTGCCATCTTCTTCTACATTGTCCCATGCTTTTAAGTCAATAAATATAGGACACTTGCTGATTGCTTAAATTTGAAGGGTATTACCAAATTCTTCACAGAATCTATCTTATTATCCTCTGCAGCAGAGGTTGACATATATTTATTAATTATATTAAATAAACTGAATTAACTGGAAATGCATGAATGGGCCTAGTAAAATTAGGCCATTGATTCCTCCAGGAAATAAATGGTTCAGTTATACAGCATCATTCCAGTTAACTAGACCTCATTTGTATTACTCTTTATTTGGACTGGCTCTTGTCTTTTGGCTGCCATACAAATGGACATTAATAAAGCATAACCCAAAACTTTTAAATTAAATGATCTAGTAGAGACATGGATAAAAATGTTTTGGTAGATAGTATAATGGATAAAGCGTTGGTCCTTCAGTTGAGAGAACCTGAATTCAAATTTGATTTCAGACATTTACTAGCTGTGTGATCCTGAACAAGTCACAAATCCAATTGCCTCAAAAGGAGAAAAAAAACCAAAACTCTTAAACCAAGTCAGCATGAAAACCAATAATTTAACATCGTTTTCTTTATATCTACAAATTGCTTAATCAATGCACACTGCTACATAATCATACTATTTCCTTAGTTGTAATTTGAGGTATCCTGACTACATATAACGTACAGTGGCTATCAGAAAAATCAGAAGTATCAGTCTGTTCTCTGATGCAGTTATGAGCTCAGACAACTAAATCTTTTTAGTTTTTAGCATGTCTAACTCTACACAGGACAGGGCTATAGACCAGTGGTTCTCAAAGTATAGGCCAGTAGCCCCTGAGACCCTTTCAGGGATTCCATGAGGCCAAAACTATTTTCATAATACTACTAAGATGTTTTAATTTCTGATGTGGTAAAATGATAATTGGTAAAACCCACAAAATTATATGGGGAATTCTCAATAATTTTTAAAAGTGCAAAAGAGTCTTGAGAGCAAAAAGGTTGAGAATCATGACAGTAGACTTGAAAATATTAGTTTAAGTATGTTATTATATTCACTTCTTTCATTTTAAAAGGATTTAAGAAGAAAAATAGTCATTACAAGAAAAATATTTATAAAATCCTAAGTTAAAAAACTAATTGCCCAACTGGATTAGGAAACTATATTTATGTGTGTCTGTATACACACACACGCACACACACATACATACACAGACATGTGTATTGTATATTGTTAAGGAATTGGGGGAGGGAGCGGTCCTTTTCCTGACTTTATTATACCTTTCCCTCTCCCATGACACTTCCTTTTAGGAAATTTTTGTTTTCTCCTCTTTCCTTTGTTATATTGTCATGTATATGCAAACTTCTGTATGAATTGTGAACTCTATGCACTTGTTTAGATTAAACATGATATTCATTTCTCTTATAATAAATTTAGTTGAAATACAATATCTCATGGATTTATGATATTGTTTTTGATCAACAATGTTTGTTCTGTCAAATTCAAAATCCTCAAATATATCTTAACAATCCCACACTATACCACATATCTAATGTTCTCTGAAATTAACATGATTGTACCCTTAATAAAACTTTTGTAAAAATCTGCCACAAGGGGCAGCTAAGTGGCACAGTGAATAGAGAACCAGCCCTGAAGTCAGGAGGACCTGAGTTCAAATCTGGCCTCAGATACTTAGTATACTTCCTAGCTGTGTGACCCTGGGCTAGTCATTTAACTTCAATTGCCTCAGTAAAAAAAAAAAAAAAAAAAAAAAAAAATCTGCTACAAACTTATTAAACTTCACAAAATCATAGTATGCGAGAGATATGAAGATCATCTAATCCAGTATTATCCTTTTCTAGAGGTGCTGGCAGCAGATGGGCGGTGAGAAGGGGTGAGGGGGGAGAAAGGTTACCATAATTTTTACATTTTATTTATAGACAAAGTCTTGGGAAGCAACATGCATTGCCATATGTGGGTGCTGGTTATTATCCAAAATATCTTGTCTATCCTATACGGTTATAATTTGACTTTTAAAAAAACTCTTCTGGATTATACCCTTTTTCTTAAATACTTATGCTATATTTAGAAGATCTTAATCAACTATATCTTGAGTGTATGTAAAGAATCTAATTAGCATAAAAATGCTAGCAAGTGATTAACATTTAAGCTTTTAAGCAAGAAGAGAAACATTCAAGATAAATCTTAAAAAAAAAAAAACAACAAAAAAAAGCCCACTGTAAACCACAGAATATGCAAATATTAAATGCTAGCAAGTGATTAACATTTAAGCTTTTAAGCAAGAAGAGAAACATTCAAGATAAATCTTTAAAAAACAACAACAAAAAAAAAGCCCACTGTAAACCACAGAATATGCAAATATTTCTCAAAAATTTATTGATAGAAACTAGTGTTTTCAAATGCAGCACTGAGCAAAAAAATAAAAAGAGTCTGGAATGCCAATAACACTAGCGAATCTCACTCAGATTATTTCCTCTGATTTAACTAGCACCATTATTTCAAATATCAGAGATTAAATTAAAATCTTTTCTAAAAGTATAAAAAAATCTACCACTATAAAGATTAATTTAATATTCTGATAATGAAGTTTTATCCCAAATATATCCTCAAAAATCAAATCAGATTTTACCATTTATAGCTAACAAAAGTGGTTTAAAAACATATTCAATCCACAGCTGGTCAAAAAAAATTACCCATTAATGCTATTTTTTGGTAATATGGTCATTGAAGATATCTGAAATTGACTTTTCATAAATCTCTGAATGTCAAGAAAATACAGAAAATTAAACCTGGTACTATACCATTTCTAACACAAGTCTTAGAAAATATTTTTCTAGACTATAAAAATACTAAATTACATATCAAAGTTTCAGCATATCCAGCTTTTGCTACAGTAGACAAATATTTAAAACACATTTAATGATCTTGTACCACAGTATTTTTTATCATCCTGAACATAAAATACCTCAACAATTTTACTACTAAATTTATCCTGATTTAACGACCATTTTCCTCATAGTCTATTGTAATTAGATAGTTATACCAAGATATATGTTGCTAGTAAAAGAAATGGAAAAACCAACATAAATTTCTTGGTATTCAAATTACTTTTACAAGTACAATTACATTAGAGAGTTGTGGGATATCCAATTTAGGAGTACTTCCATTTAAGTAGTACCTATATCTGAACAAGATTAAGAATTATTGTGGATGAGGTTTGTTGGTTATATATTATATAGTACCATGTTGTTCAAGAAAACAACATTCTGAATCAGCAACCCTAAATTTATCTACTCTGGCATAAAAAGGAAAATCATATTTCTAAGCAACATCAACTTACAGCAGTATGTACCGTTTTATCAATGAAGTAGAAATGTACCAAGTTAACAAACTAGATCTTATACCAAATTATGGCAAAATATTTGCTATTCAAGTCAATCCACCTATATGGTCCTAAATTGGAATTTCTAAGTATTTTCAAAGCAATATTGTCATACTTTTTGAATCAGAAATAACCAAAGTGGTCATCTTCTGTATCAGCACAAATTTCATAAAATACAGACTGGTTTTTTTCTAAAATGTTTTTCGATGACATGCATCATAATAACTAGTACTATTTAAGACTGAAAACATGTCCCTTTTGACAAAGTGAACAAAATCTTCAAGAGGGCACATAGGCTTGCTGGAATGCTTGTGGTGTTCCTGGCAAAAAGAGGTGTGGAATGTGACATCAACTCCATTATAAAGAATACGGATGAAATGATCAGAAGGTTTTTCTCCATCTTGCCATAGTTCAAAGACCAATCTGGCTGCAAATCTTGGAAACCTGGCTTCAGTAATACCCAAGGCACTGAGAACTGGTGACAAAGTGACATCATGAGCAGAATAAAGAACAAAAATCTCTTCCTTTCTGCCTTCGGCAATACGCAGCATCCGGTTGACTGTCTGGTTAAGTACAGGATGAGAGGCCAACAGGGCATACTTGAAATAAAGTTTCCTTTCACGTCTCTCTTTCTCATCTTCTATCTGATGTGTCTTGATAACTTTAAAATGCTCTATATCGATACAGCCATTTTTAGTACAAGGGAAACTGACATTGTGGCAAAAGTGGCATAGCATAGAATCTATGGGATTAGCCGCTCTTAACTGCCTTGTGGGAATCCCCACTATTTTTGCCATTTCCACATACGTGTTCTCTAACTGGTTGTTTTTAACACGCAAGAGGTACTGGCGACGTTGTTCCTTTTCTAGATATTGATTTCTCATTGGGCAATCACAACTTCCAGAGCAGAAGATAGTACTCCACTGGTGCCTAAAGTTAATTTTCTTCCAATCAAAATCTGGGAGAAGACTATAGAGCAAGGCCAATCCACTCTGGAGAGTTCGGCTTTTTCCAGTTGTCTCTAAGTAAAGATGCTTTGTAGTCCAATCTTTTGGAAGGAGTTTGTGTTTCTTTAAATAAATGTCTCGTAACAGCTGTCCATTCTTCAAATGCTGAACAACACCTAATAAAAAATTACCACAAAAGTTTTCTTTAGTACAACAGTTGAAGGAAATTATATAAAACAACATATAAAGGAGAACAGTTTACAGGATGAGTTTATAAAAGCTTAATCCATCTTAAATTCTATGATTTTTTTTAAATGAATGTAAAAAAGAAATATTTAAACCCAACTCAAATGTGTAAGCTGGAAGACCATCGTCAATTAATAAAGGAAACTTTAATGCAAATTTATTGTATCAGAAATCACACAGAGATATATGACCTCCACTTATGGGAGGAATGTGATAATATATGTTCCACACCTGCTTTTCCTAGACAGCAAATATCTACTCATTTCCCCCAAATTCCCAAGGGAACAGTCACTGGCTATCTTCTACATTATTCTGGGAACTTCCCAAGAGGATAAGAATCAGCTACCATATATAGACAACTGGATGTCAAATCTTTAATTAGAAAGGACAAAGGGATGACTTTTTCTTCTCCATTAGCAAGTATTCTTCAGTTTTTAGAGGAGAATGGAGCTTCAACTTGCTCAGTAAATTCCTTCAAATGTAAATAAATTTTAAAAATCTATTCATCTGCTACTACTCCCTCATTTGTTAATCTCCCTTTTTTATCTCATTTGACCTTCTCATTCCTGAGCTGGTGGAAACAAACTTCTGTCTCAAGAGAAACAATTTAAACTCTTAAAAACCCTTTCACCTTAGTAAAAAAGATAAAAGTACGAGGGTACTATAAAATTTCAAAATCTGCAGACTCCACTAAACAATACTAAATAGTGAAATGTGAAGCTGTTAATGAAAAACTGAACACAAATTTCATAAAGCTATATGGCTATGCAGAAAAGAAGGGGGTGAATTTTAATGTAAGCATGTACAAGATAATATATGTAAGAAAAAATAAGCCAAACTAAGTTTACATAATGACTACCTCTAATCTAACAGGCACAATTAAAAGAAGAGGTCATGGGATCATTAAGTTGATGTACTCAGGAAGAAATATAAAATGTACTACTGACTATAACCAAAAAGACAATATGCTAGGCATCCTCAGGGGTAAAAATAACAAAAAAGAAAATGCATGTTACCCTTACATAAAACTATGAGTACAGAAGATACTCAGAATACAAATCTCTTATTATCACAGTTTATATCTTACTCAGCACTTATGATTTGCAGTTAATTTTGCACATGCAATAACTTCAACTAGATTGAGCTCCACAAGAAAGAAGGAATTCTGTCTTATCTAAATTTCATCTCTTTTTAAGTGAATAACACAGTCTTCTACATATAACAGGTACTTAACAAAAGTTTGCTGATTGAATGCAATTAAATCTTAAAATATTATAACAGACCTTGAAGCTTAAAAAAGAAAAAACAATATTTTTTCTATCAAAAAAGAAAATCTGTTTTACAGTGAAATATAAACTTAAGGAACCTGTTATCTACAGAAGCAGAATGGAACACCACATGGAGGAAAGGATCTGCTTTTCATTTTGTCTTCTTATTCCCCAGAGTCTAAAATAACGATTGTACATAGAAGACACTTAATAATTGTTATTGAATTGAACTGAATTTCAAAAAGTAGGGCAGATTTAAAATATAAATGATATGAACATCTATACAATACATTTTTGATAAATTCTTTGATCCATAATTAACTAAAGGGACTTAGAAATAAATGTTCAAAGCATATCCTTAAGCATTTGAAGTTGAGGCTGAGTTCATAAAGAAAACTGTACTCTCTTACATCATCTTCCCCTTGAAGACATTTTGTAGAGGCCAACCATATATATCCAACCACTTATCAGGGCTACTGGTTTGATGCACTATGACAATTCTTTTATTTAGTACTTAACTGCTTCTCTAATCATATTAAAGAAGTGACATTAGGTTCTCAAAAGTTATGCCCAAAAAAGCACCAAATATGAAAGGTCCCACACCAAGGTGGAAAATCTTAGAATAAGAATTTAGTGATTGTGTATATCTGTTGAGGACCAGTCTAGCTGAATTTGGAGAGGCTCATCACTTCCATGGAAACGGTTAACTCTAGAAAACTATATACTAATACATTAGGAGAGAATCCTTAACTTTGAAGTACTGAAGTAAAATTAATTGATGCTTCACTTGTCCTATGTGATGGGATAGATGAGAGGGTTGATCTTTTCAATTGCTTCAATTAACGAATGCTAGTTAGTTACCACTAGGATTAATGAAGCAAAAAACTGATGACAGCCCATAGCAATAGCTAACATTTATATAAAATTTACCTATGTTATCTCATTTGGTCATAATGTCTCCAAACAAGCTTTTTGAAAATTGAAGTTACATGCAAGGCGATTTCAAAAGAAAATAACTCTTTAATCACGTAAAAACAAGGGAACAAAGATTTTCTAAGGGAAAATCCATTCTTGAGAAATTCAAAAGAACAAAGAAGAAACTTGCCTGTCTGTGTGAGTTCTCCCATTTCACACAATGAATGACTAGGATAAAGAGGCAGAGTACTAAGAGTGCCTTCCATGAAGACTTCAGATGCCTTTGACATGTGATTGATGAAAGCTTCAAGTTTAGGATGATTTGGTTTCCTAAAATGGACAAATGAAAATACAATCTAGTCCAATAAATGGTTTATATTATAACAATAAAAACTATGATAAAATTGAATGGTTTGTTGTAAGAAATCATATTGTTCAAAGCTAGATTTTTTTTATACTTATAGTCTCTCTTCATAAATATTTTTAGTCTACATTTAAGAAAATGAGCTTCAAATCTACAAATGCATTAATGGGCAAGCAGTTTGGGCTATAGTGAATGGTTTGTTGTAAGAAATCATATTGTTCAAAACTAGATTTTTTTTTATACTTACAGTCTCTCTTCATAAATATTTTTAGTCTACATTTAAGAAAATGAGCTTCAAATCTACAAATGCATTAATGGGCAAGCAGTTTGGGTTATAGTAAGATCCTGAGGCTTTGTCACTAACTCTAATCCACCAACCATATTTAAAGATCAAGAGGTAAAAACTGATCTCAAGGATAAAGGGTAACAACCCTAAGCATTTCTCAGAGAAGCAAGCAAAAACTTGAGGGTGACATATTGTCATGTATAATGTACTGATCACTGAATTTTTAATATTAAAATTTAATTATTTGACCACTTACACTTATCAATAAAATTATCATTCTTCAAGTCTCAGCTTGAGTGCTTTACCTGCTATTTAAAGTTTTCCTTGGAAAGTTCAGATTACACTCATCTTTTCCTTAACTTCTATTATACATATTTGTTGCATTGTATAATTTAGCACTTTATTATACACTCCAACTTTTTGTTTCACATGTCTTGCCTTCATATGAAGATGAAAATTCAACTTTATAGTTCCTTTAAAGAATGGTAATATTTAACTCAGCTTGTTATAAATCAAACAACAAACAAATAAATGTAGGGCTATAAAGGAAATTTACAATTAAGTTAGGCAAAATAGATTTGCACATCATTTGTTTCTTTGTGTCAATTGAGCTGTACACACAAACTGTTATAGGAGTTCAAAGGAGTAAGAAAGGAGTGGAAAGTAAGCTGGAGTGATCTAGAAAAGCTTCATGTATGAATGATATTAGAGCAAGGCCTTGCAAGATGAATAGGATTTAGACAGATTGGAATGACAGGGAAATTATTCTATGCAATAAGAATGCCATGAACAAAGCCTGAAAGGTAGGAATGTGCTAGTCATGGGATTTAACTAGGAAATGGGTGGAAATAAAGTTAGAAACATTGTGGACAGATTGTAGGGGGCATTGAATGCCATGCCAAGGAGTTTAGACTGAGTCACGGCAGGTTTATCAGCAGACATATGAGATGATGAAAGCAGTATTTTTAAAGAATTAACCTTGTAGTGAATAGAAGCATATGATAAGCACTTCACTTCCATGATTAAAGCTAAAGCATTTTGCCATGTTTATACCACATTTAAACGCACCTTGAATCAAACCACTGGTTGGCCAAGAAAAAGAAAAAGAACCAGTATAAAACCTTAAGTTTTAATCTCGCAGTGTATTAATATAAAATTAATTTTAAAAGTTAAATATTTAGTAAGCAATTTCCCTAATTAATGAAATAATATAAGAATATATACATACTTCCCAACTGACTCCTAAATGATGACGTTTACTTAATAAGAAAAAGTGGGAAATTAACTGTTAGGTTATATAGGAAACAATAAGGAAAAAAGGCAAAAAACAAAACACTGCAAAGCAAACTCACCACTTGAGCTCTATTAACAGTGACATTTTAAATGAATGTAATTTTTGCTCTAAATATGCTAAAATGATTTCAGTAAATTCACCAAAAAAAAATGAATCTCAAAATGTCACTTTGGTACATCTTAAAATTATACCGTGCTAAACCTGGTATACTCTAATACAAAATGCTGTTATCCCAAATACTAGAGGGTACATAATATCTTTCACTAGAGCACAAGAAACAATTTTTTTTCACAAAGCTTAATACATATAAATGTAAGCAATCTTGGAAATTAACAGTTTTCATAAAATGAAAATAAAATTGATAATACTTATCTTCATAAACTATAGGTTACCCCAAGACACAGAAAATGCTTCTTTCAATATCTCTGGATTCTGATTCAGAATCTAAGCAAAAGTTTTGTGAATTTTATCTGGGAATTAAACTTAAAATATATAACTAAAGACAGTTACAAGAAACAGTTTCCTACATTCTCCATGTTTTCAATATGTCTATTCATAAATACTGCTTCATATTAAAAATAAATTAAATATCTGTTAGGTTTTTTTTTTTCTATAAGAAGCAGTTTTTGATCTTAGCTATTATCTCCACATAAAGGAAATACATATTCAGAAACTTTTACCTATAAAATTATTACTTAATATTTCAAAGATCTATGACTTCACTAGTGTAGGTACTTCTTTCATTTACACTGATCCTGATGCCTCCACAAATACAGTAAATATTCTTTAAGATGTTGCCAAGACCAAAAGAAAAAAAAAATCATCTTATAGGCAATGGTGGTAAATCTCTGAATTTAACTGGGCTAATCTCCAAAGCAGAGACATACAGTAATCAAAGACTTTCCAGCTTGGTATAGAACTTATGAGAGCTGCTATTAGCATAGCCTAAAATAAGTCAAGGCCACTTCTAACCCCTGAATAAAATATCAAATTACACCTTCAGTGAAGGAAGCAATTAACAAGGTATTTATCAGAAAAAGCTCCTTTCTCATACAAATTTTAAGCTGTTATACAGGTATTGGATCTGATAAAGATAGGAACAAATAATTCATCTTACCCTAATTTAACTATATAACTGTCCTTTTCTTAAACAATAGTTAATAAAACTAAGTACTTAACATATCCTCTACAGATAAACCTCAGGCATCATGTTTTTGACTTAATCTTAAGATTACAAGTTTTTGGCATTTTGGCATATGAAAATAAATGCTTCTTCAATAAAAATATACCTAACTTTGGACTCATCAGAAAATTTTATACATGTTGAATACTGAAAGTAATAAAAATGTTAAATTCTTACAAACTTCAAGGAACTGGTCTCATTTTCTTAATTCACTCTAAGTATCTATTCATATCATAAATGTTAATGCATAAAGCTTAATATAGGTCCTCAAGTCTATTTTGCATACCCATTAAAAAGTCAACAATACTGTAGTATAAACTATATACGCAATAAGTTCTTCACTAGAATACTAAAAAAAAAAAAAAGTAGTCTAATCAGAAAATAAATTCAAATAACACAAATTGGAATTTAAATTAAGTGATTCTGATGCATGCAAATTCATAGAATGACAGTTCAAGAGCAAAAAAAATAGAGGCAGCAAGGTGACACAATGGATTAAAGCACCAGCCCTGAAGTCAGAAGGATCTGAGTTCAAATCTAATCTCAGGCAGTTAATACTTCCTATTGCCTCAGAAAAAAGAAAAAAAAAATTAAGAGTAAAAACTTTTATGTATAAAAAGCATTCTATTAACTTTGAAAATTTTTTCTATAAAATTTTAAAATCAATTAATATTCTTTTATTCTAGTTTCAAGAGGTAATTTGATTCAATTCAATGAGTAGCTACTATATCTAGACACTTTGTGGGATACAAAATGAGCATATGAAAAAAGATCCCAACCATTAAGGACCTGATAATCTTGTTCAGATAAATTCAGTAGTTTTAACAGTTAAGATATTGTCCTACAGGAACATGGTGAATAGAAGGAGGAAAATTTCACTATAATTAAAAAAACAATGGAGAGAGGGAGGGGATAATTTGGAAAAATGAATATTAAAAAAAAACAAAAAAAAAAAAACAGTGAAGTCAGTTCTATAACACAGCAATTTGGATGTAGAAAACAAACTTAATTGAAACAATTATACAAGCCCTAATTGTACAAGCAGATTCAAATCTGACCCTAAGAAGTAATCAGCACAAGTTGGTAATTATGTGACATTTCAGGCCACTGAAGAGAGATACAAGCTCCAGTTCAGGTCAAAGAGTGTCTATACAAACAGGTAGAGGTGACCAAAGGAATTCACTTGATACCACCTTAATTCTGTTGTCCCATATGAACCTAGATCAAGTAAGAGCCTTTCTCCTTAATTTTTTGATTAGGTAAGTGATAAATATATTTCTATTATATAATTTAAACTAAAAAAGAAAAAAAGAACATTGTTAATATTTTAGAAATAAAATCTATTGCCTCATTAGTTGTCTTAAGGCAACTTCTGGTAAAGAAATTATTTCTATCAATGGCACTTGCTCAGAATTTATAGTCTTGAAGGAGGTAGAGGTGGGTGCTGAGGAATGAAATGATGGGTCACAGTCTGATAGTATGTATTAGAAGCAGAACTTGTACCCAAGTCTTCATTTCACCATGGCCAGCCCTCTAACCACATGACCACACTGTCTCTTGTGGATATTACATATTTCTAAATACATCCTTGGCATCTCATACTTTTTCTTGTAGTTAATTACCATTAAAATTTTAAGATCTTAGAATTTCCAGATTCATATTTTCCATTTCCTACTCTTGATATTCTTATTTATACATTCAAATATTTACTGAAAATGTAAGATATCATGGCTGGGCATAGTTGGGCATGACAAGATCATGGACCTAGATCTAGGACTTTTACAGATAAGGAAACTAAGGCCCAGGGAGATAAAGGGACTGCCAAAGTCACATGTGTAGTAAACTTCAGAGGCAATATTTGAACCCAGGCCTCCAGACTACACAACAAATATGTTCTTTCCACTGTGCCAAGTTGTCATCCAAAAAAGACAATGAATGAGACAAGTGTCTCTGCCCTCAAGAAATTTATAATCTAAATTTACATTTTTGGGCCCAAGGCAATCAGGGTTAAGTGACTCACCCAGAGTCAAGTGTTAAATATCTGAGGCCAGATTTGAACTCAGGAGAACTTGAATCCTCCAGATTCCAGGGATAGTGCTCTATCCACTATGCCTCCTAGCTGCCCCAATAACCTAAATTTATTTTTAAAAACCACAATAATCATTCATGTTTTTTTTTTTTAAATAGGATCCTGAAGAATGTTCTTTAATTTTGAAAATTAAAATGTATAAACAAAGTACAGCAACAGTTGGTGATGTAAAACAAAGGAAACAACATGTTAGTTTCAAAAATAATTATAATCATGGAAAAGACTTGTTAAATGCAGCTTACCTGTTAGCAACCAAAGTACAGTCAATTTCTGGTCTCTTTGTTTTAGGAATGGCATAAAGTGGGTATCTATCTCCATGACGAATTAACACATGAACAGAAACTAACTTGAAATAATAAGGTGCATGACCTACAAATAACAAATATATAGTTTAAATATTAACAGTATTAAGATATACTAGCTTTTATATGAATACTTTAATACAAAAAGGTATTCCTTTAAAAAACGGTGTACAGAGCAAAATTCTACTTATCAACATAAGACACTAATTTCCATGAAACATATTGGGACATATTCCTATTTTTTAAAAGATTTTTAACTTAAGATAAACAAACTGTAAGGCTGAGTCCACTTATTCCTACTATCATTTTGCCCTGCCCCCCCATTCAAGAATTTTAAACCTATAACTTTTTATTTCAAAATAGTTCTAAGAAAAAAAAGTTATTTATTGTAGATAATGAATTTCTTATACAATATTGCAAAAACCTACCTTCTGCACTACGTTCAGTAATGCTTGGAATATTGCAGTAAATACGAGCTTCATGAATAGGGTCAATAACAGGAGGTTCAGTCAATGGATCAGGCATTATTCTCTTGCGATTTTTACCATTTATTCCATTTTTGACTGGTGTTACTGGTGTTAGGTGGACTAAAAAAAAATTCAATGTAATTAAGTAGTTGCATGAATATAATTGTGCAATGCAATTCTGAATTTCACATTTAATTTATTTTTCTGAATTACATTACATTTAGTTAAGTGAATTATTCTTGAAGACACTTCAGTGTCAATTTCTTCACTGGAAATCTTTTTTATAACTTTTTCAACAGAATATTACATTTCTCTGGTGTGCTGCTGATAGCAAAGATTTGGGATATTTGGTAAGCTTTTGGGTTGGTTTGAGTTTTTTTAGGTAGTTTTGTTTTTAACTATGTATTAAACAAAACGAATATATCTAAAAGTACAACTGATTATAAAACACAAAAATTAACTACCTAGCCACAATTCCACTCACATAACAGTAAAATAATCCACTAAATTTAGGCATGCAATCTCATGTTCAACTGAAATCCTTTGCTGAAATAATTTAACAAAAGGATGGCTTCAAATGAAATTCTTTGCCAAAACAGTTTTTGTTTAGCAGGATGCACACAAGACGTAGCCATCATTTTTTTAAACTTTTGGACTAGATCCTGGAGATGATTAATTCTACTCCACAGAATACAATTGCAGGATGTTTAAAAAAAAAAAAATCACAACTATTTTGCTGATAACATAATATGGAGCATAAAAATGAAGCCTCATTTTGACCAATTTAGGTTTAAATAAAATATATTATCTATAGCTTCTTATCAGTACCTCCTATTATTCTATCATAGGACATCAGATCAGTCAAGTCAGCACAGTTTGTTCTTTACTGAAGCTCTATATTTGCTTTCTGGTACCTTGTATTCATAGGTGATTTTTTTTCCCATTCAATACCAATTCTTTATTACTAACATCTAATAAAAACAAATAGGTACTAGATTGTGTTTCAGTCTACAAATCTAAACTAAGAGATAATATGATAATTCGTGTCAGTATCTTCTCCAGCTTTAAAATTAAAGGATGTCCAAAGTCACCATAAGTGAGGCTTCTGACACATTGAGGGAATTCTTTCTGGGGATTTATAGTAAGAGATAAAGCAGTAACACAAAATGAGAACAGGAGGAAGTGAAATGAAGAACAGAAGGTAATAGTCAAATCAATAGATCTACTTATATATAAAAGAAGCCCCAAATCAAAAAACTCAAGATAACTAAGATAACTGTAGCAATAAAGGCAATAAACAATTCTATTTGTCAGAAGAGGATTTCTCTCAAGGGTTCCCTAAAAAAGTAAGTTCTAAATACATTACTAAAATAATATTACTATTACTAAAATATTATAATAATAAAACAAAATTACTAAAATAAAATAAAACAATAATAATAATAACACCTTGCAATTATATAGCCCTTTACAAATATTTTCTCATTTGATCACCACAAAAACCCTGGAAGTGCTTAGGTAAATTCAGAATTTCTGAATTCAAGCAGTCTACATTGTTAGCTTCTCTCTATAACAGGGATTTCAGGCATGTGTTTACCATACATGATGTTTTCTTTTTTTCTTTAAAGCAAGCTTTACATAAAAGATTCATAGTTTCACATATAATCTCCATTTTCTATTCTACTTTCAATATTCTTTTTTTTTGATGTTTGACAAGTTCAGAATAAAAAATAAAAATTTTAAAGTAATGATATTAATTTAAAAAGAAGAGTCTTAGATTTCAGAGATCATTTTGGTGACTGTGACCTGTTAGTCTATGAAAAATCACCATTAGAAAGAGCACACAAAAAGGAAATGAGGAAAAATAAAGTATTATCATTAATGGAATGAAGTCAATCATAAGCAAATATGCTTGTAATCTCTGTATAAAAATTTCAAATATCTTATAATTTTGCTTTAAAAAAGATTCTCCTTCCTCCCTAAATGCTTACTGCTTACCACATTCAGCCAGTCTCTCCCAAAAATCAAACTCAAATCTACTCACTACTACTTACTGAAGTTCAGTGCTATCTATATTGGTCAAATAAGCAGTATTCTCATTTCTTAGTTCCCTTACTCCCTCCAACTATAATATATTATTCCTGTATACTCCCATTTCAGAATCAAAGGATTAGCATTGAAGCAACTCTCCTCTGTTGATTCTCAATAATTAATCAATCAATATTTATCAAGCTCTTACTTTGTCCTAAGCACAATGATAAACTCAGGACTACAAAAAAAAAAAAAAAAAAAAAAAAGGCAAAAGACAGTTCCTTCCCTCAAGAATCTTGCAATCTAAGAGAGGAGACCAAATACATACAAAGTTATATACAGAATAAATAGGAAATCATTAACAAGGGGAAAACATTATAATTAAAAGGGGCTGGGAAAAGATTCCTATGGAATACAGGATTTTAATTGGAAAGAAACCAAGGAAGGTCATTTGTTGTTATATAAACTCTCCCTGATCTTTGGGGGGGGGAGGGTGGGAGGAGGGTTGGAAAGGCCTTCTGGGCTTTTGGGAGGGGCCCTACCTTCCTACTTATAGGAGAAACTCCCAGATAAGTAATTTCCTATGATTCAATTGGAGATCTTGGCCTGGGGCATAATCACTACCCTCTATTGGTTTGAAAATTAGTCCTTCAAATTGCTCCCTAGCTTGGGACAGCAAAAAAAATCAATAAAATCAAACCTGTGTGCCCAGACTTTTACAAATAATCCTAATAGTATTTTGCCTGCTAAAAATAGCTGTTTTCTTATGTAATAAACCCACTTTTTGCCACAAACTTCTCCAATGCAAAGAATCTGCAACATTGACCACGATCTCTCAATCCTCATTTCTCACACCTCAACAATTGGAATAGCCACAGTAAAGCATTCCAGGCTTATGGGAGAGCTAGAGAAAATGCCCAGAGCCAAGAGACAGATTGTTTTGTTTGTGGAGCAGGCAAGAGGCCAGTGTCACAGAACCTGAGAGTAAGTAGTGGGGAGGAAGGTGTAAGACTGAAAAGGTAGGAACAGACTGGGTTATGAGGATTTTGGGTGCCAAACAGATCACTCTGTATTTGATCCTGAGACAACAGGGAGTCAAAAGAGATTTCTAAGAGGCATGTGACATGATTAGATCTATGCTTTGGAAAACCACTTTAATGGATAAATGGAGAACAGATTGGAATAGGGAGAGCTGAGGCAGCCAGACCTAACAGCAGGCTATCACAATAGCCAAGGTGATGAAGGTCAGCCTAGGATGGTGGCAGTGGCAGGGGAGAAAGGGCGACTTGTTGCAGAAATGTGGAAAAGGTGAAGTTGTGGGGCCTTGGGGTGGGGAGGAGGCAGGAGAGTGAGGGATCCAGGTTGGCTTGCAGGTTGTGAGCCCAAAAGACTGAGAGAATGATGTTGCCCTCCACAATAAAAGGAAAGGTAGGAGGCAAGGAGGGCTCAGGGGAAAATATAATGAGTTCCATTTTGGGCAAATCAAGTGAGTTTCATATTCCTACAGGATATCCAGTTCAAGGTTCCTGAAAGACAGCTGCAGATAGAAGACTGGAGAACAGCAGAGACATTGGGGTAAGATAGGAGATTTGAGAATCATCAGCAAAGATATTAAATCTGTGGGAGCTGATGAGATCACCAAATGAAATTGTATCCAGTACAGGAGGGCACCTATGGTTAAAAGGCATGGTCTGGAAAAGAATACAACAAAGGAGACAGAAAAGGAAGTGTCAATAGTAGGAAGTGAATCAGGAGAGAATGGGATCCTAAAAATCTAGATAGAAGAGAGTATCAAGGAAGAAAAAGTGAGCAACAGTATTAAAAGCTGCTGAGGGATCAAGTAGAATAAGGACTGAGAAAAGACCACTGGCACTGGCAACCCAGAGATCTTTAGTAACAACACAAATAGATTTCATACAATGTTATAATAAAAAATCTGACTGATAACAGTGGTTTTAATATCATATTTTTGAGTTTTGTTCCTATTTGCACTAATGTCTTACACACAAATACAATCTGTGAAGGTCAATTCTTTCAACATAATTAGAAAATGTTAACTATAGAGAGAAAGTATCAATCTGCAAGTCTTAACCAAATAACTAAATAAATAAATAAAACTGAATGGAGACTGAAAATGTAATAACAAGCCAGAACCAACAGTGAAAGATATTTACTAAAACATAAAATCCATGCAACAGAGCTCAGGAATTTTGTTGAAGAAAAATGTAATTGATTATGATAATGCCTTGCACACAACAGGCACATAAGATTCTCTGAAGTTTAATCTCAGTTTATTTAAAGGTAATCCATATATTCACCCACAGTTAAAAACATTAACCAGTCTTCCTTATCTAAGTTTGAAAAATAAAAAAACTAAATATAAAAATAAAAGATTAAGCATGAAAGTGGTACTTAATCACCTCCAAGTAAAAAGCAGACACAAAAATAAAGCAGGTTCACGATGAATCTGTAAATCCCTAAGGTCTTTGCCATATGCACAACTTTATTTTTAAATGTTCAATTCAATTTAAGCTATTATATTTTCAAGCAATGTTTAATTAAAGCTGATATTTGCTCCTAGTAAGAAATAATATATGCTTCTTACATATTCTTAATTTTGTCTCTAACATCAGAATTTAGAATTCAACACCCAATTTATTAAGAACCTACTTAGAAGTAATGTTTTACCCACTCAAGAAGATAAAGAGCTTATATAACTGTCCAGTCCTGATATATAGCTCACAAACTAGAAAGGAGTTAACCTACAAAAATAGACAACTATAATTTGCAAAATTTCACTGTAATTGAAAAAAGTCCTTTATGAGATCTTAAGAAAGATACTGGAAAAGAATACAGGAAAGGAGACAGAAAAGAAGATATCACAAGTAGGAAGTGAATCAGGAGATTCTATGGGATCCTAAAAACCTAGATAGAAGAGAGTATCAAGGAAGAAAATGTAGTATTAAATAATGAAAAATGAAAGCAGAAATACCAGCAATTTCATAATTCAAAATATTAAAACATCAAAATTTCAAAAATCATTTAAAGCTATAAAAGTATTTCTATTTGTTACTTCCATATCCAAAACATTAGTTCAAAAAATGGGGCAAAATCCATTTATTTTAAATAACACACTTGAAGACTTCAGTTCATAAAGAAAACCTACTTAATTAAATTTTTACTATCTACTTCCCTATACACAATACTTAGTATTGTGTATGTAAATAAACCTAACTTCTATAGAATTAGTAATTAGAGGAATTTTTTAGGTTTATCTAGCAAAAAAAAAAAAAGCATATTTTATCTCTTTATATCTCTACACAATCAAATATAATGTAAATGATTAAATATCTATAAACTAATGGAGTTCACCTGTGTGTTTATTAAAATACTATTGAAAATAGAATGACATTTTTGTAATTTAAACAGCATCATGACTTCTGGTCAAAATATCAGAAAAAAAAACCCATTAATATAGCAAATAATATTTTAAAACAAAAAACCAAATATATTATATCTTATCATCATGTTATACTTGATTATACAATTTAAAAACACTTATGTTGTTAATTCACTATCTACAAATTAGTCAAAATAGTGATGGAAAATTCATTTAAGAAGTAGGAAGCCTAAAGAATTTAGGTTATACAGAAAACATGTTTAATTAAATTTTCACAATCTAGTTTCTTATACTATAACACTCAATATTACCTAAGTAGATAAACCTAATTTCCACAATAATGGAGGAAAAATTAGTTTCCATAAAAGTTTACCTAAGAGCAGAAATGATGTAAAAATATCCATGTCTTAATTTCTGATTCCTCTGTATCACCAATAAATCCAAGAGAAAAAATTGCTTGTACACAGGATAACTCACCCTGCAAAATGTGCCTATAAAAGTATGTCTTAAAATTGACTGTCCTAAAACAGAAGGTACTTTCAGTGGAGTTATATAAACAAACCAAGTAAGCCAATTCAATGACGTGGAAGCCAACTCATGAAATAGAAATGGAGTAGATAGAATGAACCCTTATTCTAGCTATTACCATTTAGTTAACTTGTCAACTTTTCAGAAGAAAAATTGGAGTTGACTCTAAGAGTTCACTTCTCCAAGCAAAGATTGGAAAATTTTTTAATGAAAAGTTATAATAAACAAACCACTGAGTCACATATTGAAAGTGTAAAGTTTTACACTTTTAAATTCATTAATCAGCTGTAGGTCCATTACTTTAAAAAAAAAAAAAAAAAAAAGAAAGAAAGAAAGAAAAGAAAAAGAAACCCAAAACAAAACAATATTTTCAATAATTTTGGTATCAACAATAACATTTCTTCAGCAACCATTATAAGCCTACAGGTTAAACAAAAAAACTTGTTAAAAACTCGCTTACCTAAATATTTCATCCAAAATTTGACTTCTCCCAAACTATACTTATATTCCCAGATTATGTTCTTTTCACAATCCCATTATGTTCTTTCTTATAATTCAATCTGCTTTGGAAATTTCACTCCAATGAAATCACTCTAGACTGATTATAAAAAGGATGACATCTACTTATTAAAAGTTCCTCGTTAAATGTTCAATTCCAACAGTTTGGGGTACCTAAATGAACTGAATTATTGAGAAGCAAATAACAGTAAGATTCATGACTAAGATAGAACATTTTGTCAACTGTCAAAAAAAAAAGTGACAGATCCAGAAACAGGTAAAATGGAAAAGGGATGACAGCCAATAAGGCAATTCCTAGTAAACCTTTGCAAGCAAAGTAAAAACAACAAAGAATTCAGATTTTTCCATACTTCATTATTCCTTAAATGAATAAACAAGGAATACCCAATCACTTCTTCCCTTCCGGGATATTCAACAATAAAAAGGTCAAAAAAAAAAATAAATGACATGACATGACATGACATACTTACAGAATTGCAGACTGATGCTCAAAAAGGCCAGTAAAGCAGCCAAGACCAGCAGCAACAAAAAACGATTTCGGAAAAGCATTATTATTTGTTCTACTTTTTCTTCATGGTTTCACCTCAAACTGGAACTATGCCCTGGAATAAAAGAGGCAATAAACTTATGTTGAAAGGTGGAAAACTAAATATGTCAACTGTTGGATTTTTTTCAATTACTCTTTGCCTAAGCAGACAAGAACTAATCCCTAACTACAGAAAATCTTTTTGTTTGCTCCTGTTCAGAAAAGCTTTGAAAATAAGTAACAATGCAGCAATCCTCCCTGTTCTGGCATCACAGAGTTTGAATAAAGTACCCCAATAAATAATTTTTTCCCAGATAATGAAACTTTTCTTTTTATTACCCTTAATTTCTTTTTAAATCTCTAAATCCTTCTAATAGAAATAATAACTTTTTATACATTTTCCTGCCTCTCTAAAAATGCTAATAAATTCTAAACTCCTACCATCTCTTAAAGAGTATGCTGTTTTTCACATTTTGTGTTCCCAACACCTATAAGTACCAAGTATCTAATAAAGGCTGAATTAGCACAATTTAAGCTTTTTTTTTATAAAACAGGATTATTATGAAATATTCGGCTTCTAGTAAGCTGTGTGATTTGGAGTAAATCACTTACTCTCATTTAACCTCAGTTTACTCATCTTCCTCCATAAAATAAGAAGAATGAGGAGAATGAACTTGTAATATTTTCTCAGGTCCCTTCCAAGATTCTATGGCTCTACCTATACTTGATGTTATACAGTGATGTCCTCAGGGGGTACTTAAGTGTATAAGGCTGTTTTGTTTTACCCTAAAGAATCACAAAAAGTCATTTATAAACATTTATTAAATGCTAATTATATGCCAAGTGATAGGGATAAAAATTTTTAAAGGAAGTCCTAGGTCTGAAGGAGCTTATTAATGGGAAAAGACAATATTTCCAAGAATTCTGAACAGGAAAGGGAGCAAGGAGATAAAAGGGGAGAGGAAAGGAACCTAGATAGATCAGGAGCATAGTGGAGAAATCAAAGAAATCCAAAAAGATTTTCCAAAATCCAAAAGAGAAGTCATTTCCTGGCTCAGGAGCCATGTTCTGGTAGATGGTAGATCGATACAATCTAGAAGATAGATCGATAAAGTGTTATCACAATTATTACAATTCAGTGTACAAATAAACCCCCTCTATTTTTCATTTGATCAAAATTAGGATAATAGGATAAATTTAGAGCTGGAGTTCTAAATCCTGAGAGTTAAACTAGAACATTCACAACCTCAATTTTAATTTAACAATTTGTTAAAACAAAAGAACTAGATGAACCATGTCATTATTTGTACTTCACAAGTGATCCTAACTGGGATGTGGTTATAAAGGAATGAGATTGCTCTTTTAAAAAAATATATCAGAATTTACACAGCCATGTATTTCCTCCTTTAGAAATTCATCTTAGGGGCAGCTAGTCGCAGTGGATTAAGCACCAGTCTTGAATTCAGGAGACCTTGAATTCAGGAGGCCCTGAGTTCAACTCTGATCTCAGACACTTAACATTTCCTAGCTGTGGGACCCTGGGCAAGTTACTTAACCCCAGCCTCCGGGGGAAAAAAAAAAAAAAGAAGAAATTCACCTTAGCAGATTTCCAATTTATTTCAACAATGCTGCTATTTTCAAAACATTTCTGGAATTCCTAATTTGAAATTACTTTCACAGACTATTTTCTAGATTGGTCTCATTTAAGAAATTTTAAGAAAACTGGTCTCATTTTACAATTACACCACCATGACCAAAAAAGAAAGGAAAAGGAAAGAAAAGGAAGGAGTTTATTCATAAGGCCTCCTTATGATCAGCTCCATTCTACTTCCAACTAATCTACCTTTTAAATGTCCAAGAGAAAGCACAAGTATTTATTATAGGAATTGCAACACATGATGATAAGTAACTATAGTAAAGGAAAAATACAGCAAATGTTATGTTGGGTGGTATCCAACTTTTCACAATCCCTATTTGAGGTTTTCTTGGTATACATAATGGAACAGTTTGTCATGTCCTTCTTTTACAGATGAGGAAACAGGCAAACAAGATTAAGTGACTTGTCCAAGGCCACATAGCAGATAAGTGTTTGAGGCCAGATTTAAACACACAGATCTTCCAGAGTCCACTGCTCTATCCATTAATACATTTTACCCCTCTTCAGTTCCTCCCCAATCTAGATGGTGGCCTTCTTGCTATTCCTCACATAGGACATTCTATCTCCCTACACCGTACCTCTTTACTGGCAATAAAACAAAATGTTCTCCTTTTTCAACTTCATCTTGCTGCTTTATCTTTCTTCAAGATTGGCTCAAATCCCACTTTTCTACAAGAGTCATTTCCTAGTCCTACTAATCTCCACTATTAAGTATTTTTTCTGGGAGATTATTTATAATTGTTGCCTTTTGGAAGGAGCTCCTGATTTTACAGAGGTAGTTTTTAATGCATCATAAGATTATGTTTTATTCCACCTGGAGTGCTGAGATTCCACATTCTTTACAACTGATCAGTAGGACTAGTTTATATTAATAAATTTCAATGAAACCATGAATAATTGACACAGTAGGGCTGTTTGCAAATTATCTCCCTAATTAGAATGTAAGCTCCTTGAAAGCAGTCATCATTTTTACTTTCTTTGTTATTAACACAATGCCACAGTAATAGCTTAATAAAGATGAATTTTTAAAATATCAGGTAGTGAAGTTTTTATTTATCTATGTATGTTTATCACACATAATGATATTTATGTATATGCATGTATGTATTATATATTACTCTTTATTACATTACTATTATATTCAATAAATTGTTACCTATTCTATATAACAAGAATTTAAGAAATGCTTACTGACATGACATCTGAAGAAGATCTTGAGTGCCAAACAGATATATATGGACTTTTTGTGGTGGACAATCCAATATGGATAATGAAGAACCATTGAATCAAAACAGGAAACATCATGACTGCTGCTATATTTAGGGAAATTAATCTGGCAGTAGACTAATCAAGGCTAGATTGAGAAAGAGTTAGCTATTACAACAAAACAATGTGAATTAGAGTGGTAGTTGTGAAAATAGTAAAATTATGTCAAGTACACTGTAGGGAACATGGCACAGATGCAAAAGTACTGGACTTGGAATCAAAAAATCAAGAGATACCCTCTATGACACTATACATGTTGCCTTGGACAATTCACTTTATAGATTTTATAACTCTAAAGTACTGTGTAAAGTATTAGTGTTGTTGAATCTATAGTGCAAAACAAATTACTACAAGAGTCAAAAATGTTTGAAAACTTGTGATTAGTTTAATTATTTATACCAGAAAAGAGGCAGAAATGGTTTTAAAAAAATAAATTTTAGTTTATGTTATTATCATTTTAAAAAAATTTTTTAGAGACATAGTATTCTAACTGAATATGTGCCATTGCAACTGAATGAGCCTCAGTTGTTCCATTTCCAATATTGTTCCATATTCAATAGCTGGCATTCCCCTTCAATTCTCTGGCTGCCTTTCAGTTTGACAGTATACCTAAATTACTTCAGTATTTTAAACCAGCACTATAATTACTAGTTTCTTCTACAGCAGCAATGCATGGGGCTGACTCAGCCACTTCTTTCACTATTTCTTTCCATAATTTTTGTCCTGGAATGTTCTCCTTCCCTCTCCCATAAGGAAACAATTACCACCAGTCTCTCAGCCTACTTAAATGGCTGAGTTCTGAGTCAATTATTCAAGCTTTTATTGGAATTTATCAATATAACTAGTCCTACTGACCAGTTGTAAAGAATGTGGAATCTCAGCACTCTAAGTGGAGTAAAACATTATCTCATGATGCATTAAAAACTACCTCTGTAAATCAGTTCTTATATTTCCCTTTTTGTCATTATTCTCTCAAAAGAAGTTCCTAATTTCTAACCCAAGAGCTCCTTCCAAAAGGCAAAGACTCTTCCAAGCTAAACTCATTCTAAGTAAACTCCATGACCTGTGAACAAGTTTTCTATTCCCTCATTAAAAGAGGCAATACATAATATATTCATAATGTACAAGCTTAAAAAAAAATAAAAATTGCTCATTAATGATCTAACAATTACTGATTTTGGAATAATAATACACATTTATTTATTTATTTGTTTTTTCTGAGGCTTGGGTTAAGTGACTGTCTTAGGGTCACACAGCTAGGAAGTGTTAAGTGTCTGAGACCACATTTGAACTCCGGTCCTCCTGAATTCAGGGCTGGTGCTCTATCCACTGCACCACCTAGCTGCCCCACGCATTTACTTATTTATGTTCAAGTTAAATTGGAGGAATTTCCAGATATCACTTAATGAATCAAAAAATTATTTATTAAAAACCTACTAAGAACCAGGCAATATATCAGACAATTGAAATACAAAGACAAAAGTGAAAGAGACCCTGCTTCAAGAAATTTACATTAATTTTATCAAGGACACAAATATCAGCAGCTAAAACAAATACAAGGCAATTTGGAGAAGGGAGAAACAGGAAACAACCTCTTGAAGAAGCTCTTAAGCAAAGTCTTAAGGGAAATTAGGGATTTTAAAATGTGAAAATGAAGAGAGTATTTTGCAAATATGAGGAATAGTCAATGTAAAGACATAAAGATGGAGATGCAGTGCATATATCATATGAGGGTCAGTAAGAACAGTATACGGCTAAAGATAAGGTGGAAATGAGTTTATGATTTAAATATAAAAAGTGATATTATAAGCAAATTAGAATTACAAGGAATAGTCTACCTCTCAGATCTATGAAGAAGAGAGGAATTTATGGCCAAAGAAGAATTAATGAACATTATAAAATGTAAAATGAATAATTTTGATTACATTAAATTAAAAAGGTTTTGCACAAACAAAATCAATGCAGCCAAGACTACAAGGAAAGCAGAAAGCTGGGGGGAAATTTTTACAACCAGTGTTTCTGGGCTAATGGCCTCATTTCTAACTGACTCAAATTTATAAGAATACAAGTCATTCTCCAATTAACAAGTGCTCAAAGGATATGAACAGACAATTTTCAAACAATGAAATTAAAGCCATTTCTAGTCACATAAAAAAGTTCTAATCACTATTCAAGAAATGCAAATTAAGACAACTCTGAGGTATCACTTCACATCTCCCGAGACTAACAGGAAAAGATAATGATAAATGATGGAAAGTATGTGGGGAACTTGGGACATTAATACATTGGTGAAGTTGTGAAATGATCCCACCATTCTGGAGAGCTATGTGGAACTATGCCCAAAGGACTATCAAACTGTGCATATCCTTTGATCCAGCAGTGTTTCTACTGGAGCTATAATCCAAAGAGATTATAAAAAAAGGAAAAGGACCTACATGTGCATAAAGGTTTGGTAGCAAGGAATTGGTAATTGAGTAAATGCCCATCAGTTAGGGAATGGCTGGATAAGTTACAGTATATGAATGTAATGGAATATTATTGTTTTATAAGAAATGATGAACAGGCTGATTTCAGAAAAGCCTGGAACTGATTCTAAGTGGAGTAGAACCAAGATAACTTTGTATACAATAATAACAAGATTATATAATGATCAATTGTGATAAAGTTGGCTTTTTTCAACAATGAAGGCAATTTCAATAGTGCCATCCATATCCAGAGAGAGAACTATTGAGACAATGTAGATCAAAGTATAGTATTTTCACCTTTTTTTTTTCCCTTGGTGGTGTTTGCCTGCTTTTTTTCCCCTTTTAATCTGATGATTATGAATAGAGACATGAAGAATAGGGAAATATATTTAGAAGAACTGCACATATTTAACCTATGAGAGATTACCTGCTGTCTTGGGGAAAAGGAAGGGAGAAAAATTTGGAACACAAGGTTTTGCAAAGGTGAATGTTTGAAATTATCTTTGCATGTATTTGGAAAAAACCAAAATAGTAAAAGAACAGTATGGCTAAACCATCATATTTAAAAGGAAATGAAATAAATCAGGAAAGGTAAGTTGAGGCCAGGTTGTGAAGAGCTTTGAATACCAAACAGAAGAGTTTATATTTGATCCTAAAAGTGACTGGGAGCCATTGAACTTTATTTATTAGGAGAATGACAGACCTGAACTTTAGGAATATCATTTGGCAACTGTGTGGAAGATACTTGTGGGAGTGGGAGACTGGAAACAGGGAGGCAAATTAGGTGGCCATAGTAGGAGTCCAGATGAGAGGTGATGAGGGCCCAAACTAAAGTGATGGCTCTGGGAGAGAAAGAAGGAAACAAAAGAGAGAGATGCTATGAAGGCAGAAATGGCATGATTTGGTCATGTAAGGTGAGAGTGAGGATTAAAGATCACACCAAGCCTGTAAACATGGATGACTGAAATTATGATCTTTACCATATTCCACCCAATGTTTTATTCAATAATGAAAAAGAAATTTATAATAAGTATAGTTATGAGAATAATCCATTTTAATTGATTAAAATGCTTGAAAATATGGCGATACAGCATCTGTATTTAAAAATATTTAATATACACCTATCATATCTAAACTGAATTCATGTGGTCAATTGCTTTAGATATTTATTTTTATTATAATGCATTATTTTTTAAAATGCAAAGAGGTATAATGGGTTGAAAGTTGAAAAGTTGAAAGTTTTTTCAACTCAGCTTATTTGCATTCAGTGCCAGAGCCACTGTATTGACAATGAAGGATAAAACATTTCAGACAGCACTAGTTAACAGGGAACTAAAAATTTATTATGAAATAAATGAGGAAAAATAAAAATTCAGAAATGTTATAAAGAATACTCTTTACGACTAATTTCAATTCCAAGTCCACAAACTTGGCACATTCACCTTTTCAAAGTTCTAAATTACATGTCTAGACAGACTCCGGTTTCAGAATATATGACACCACGGCCAACCTGCCAAATCTAGGCTCATTTACTTACTTCCTAGTTTCTTACAGTCATCAGCTCTCCTGACGGCTTTCCTTTCCCCATCATAGTGTCTGTCACCCAGTAAGCATTTAATACACATTTACTGATTGTTACTCACTTGTAGCCTTCAATAGACAATGAAAATGTTTTGTTCTACTCTGACAAGGGAACTTTGCTATTCTAAGAGTTTAACAAGTAAGTACTAATAGGAAAAAGACAATGGTTAAAAGTAACAAAGGGAAGAAAATACAAAGTTCATAAATCAGATCTAGTCCTAACTACAAATATATAGAGACCTTTGATTTTCTTAGTCACCTTAATGAGAACTAGATAAGGAGTATCTAAATGAAATTAGGTTTAATTGAGATCTAGTGACAGATTCGGGGTACAGGGAGTCAAACAGAGCTCCCCTGCAACCCCTTTGGATTTGGTGCAAAGATACAGAGTTAAATGAGGTCTAGTAGCAGCGCAAGAGTCCTCTGTAAAGGAATTTACAGACCCGAAAACCTAGATTGATAAGAGGTTTATTATGGGGTTTGGAAGTAAGGTTAAAAGGTAGAAAGACACCAGAGCCAGGGCTGGCACCAGCATACAGAAATCCTTGACATGGCCGGCGTAAGGATGTCATGTTTGGGATCTGCAAAGAGTGGACTCTAGTTTGGTCCTTTTATAATAGGGGCTTTAGATAATCTGAAGGGGGCTCATGGGTGGAGTCCCAGATTGGCTTCTGGCTTGAGTTCCAGCCAAGGTTAGAATTTGCTAGCTGGGGGTTGGGAAACCTGAACAGATCATTAGAATGGGGGCTGGGATAGCCCAAGTTGGCTCAGATCTGATGGGGGCTGGGAGGGCCTGGATATCTCCCATTGGAATTCAAAAGGGTGCTTTTGACCAGGATTTGTGAATCAAAGGTCCTAACTTCTTCAGCCATCTGAGCTTGGGAATCAGAAAGGAATCTTAAAGGGACCACAACCCACATCAACCTCTTCCCTGTTTAACTCCTTTTTTTGATGTTTCATCCAAGAATTCAGTCAGAAATATCCAAGAAGATACTAAGCCAAGCTCTAGATATTTAGATATGGTAGTTTTAACTATTGCTTCTGCAATCCACTTCCTCAAGATGTAAGGGCTCAATTGATCAATGATGGACAGAGCAACTACACCCAGAGAAGGAACACTGACTGGGAAATGAGTGTAAACTGTTTGCATTTTTGTTTTGCTTCCCAGGTTATTTTTATCTTCTGAATCCAATTCTTCCTGTGCAACAAGAGAACTGTTCGATTCTGCACACATATATTGTATCTAGGATATACTATAACATATTTAACATGTATAAGACTGCTTGCCATCTAGGGAAGGGGGCGGAGGGAGGGAAGGAAAAAGTCGGAACAGAAGTGAGTGCAAGGGATAATGTTGTTAAAAAAAAAAAAAAAAAAAAAAGTTATCCAGGTATATGTTCTGTCAATAAAAAGTTGTAATAAAAAAAAAAGTGAAAAAAAAAGATGTGCTTTGTGGCACAATCATTTCTTTTTCTGGGTCTTACAACATCCTCATTTGGGTTTCAAGTCTTCAGCCACTTCCTGGATCTTCAATTTCACTGGCTATGGAGCCTGTTAAAATACTGTCCCTGTCCCTGTCCCATGTCACCATAAGCCTCCTGTACTATAGAACCCTCCTCTAACACTCTCAATGGCTCGGGTAACTGGAAATTCTTTCTCACCATATTCTCTCTCCTTGTTACTTTAACTGAAGGTAATCTGCTAGCCCAATTATTATAGATATTTCTGTGCTCTGTGGTTGTTAGCTTCTCCAATAGCTCTACTAAATCAGCACACCTGCATCTCCTCCTCTCTGAAAGCCATGCAGCCCTAGATTATGCAGCTTATTATGCTACCTACCCTAAAGATCCTTCTTTTGCCTTATGTCTCCACTAATTCCTGAAATGATTTCTACCCAGACTATTCTATCCTATAAGTAATTGAAAATGCAAATCTGGATTTCAAAGGGAGGTCAGGGTTGTGATTACAAATTTGGAAATTATCTGTACACAAATGACAACAGATAGAATTACTTAAGACCCTATCTGGCAAATCATATTCAGTTCTAAGCCTCGAGGTCATATCATATAAGAACTAGTTGTAGGAATTGGGCATGATGGAAAAAAAGAAGACTTGGACAGGGGAGGGGAAAGGAAGCATACTAATTTGCTAATGATAACATGACCCTACTCAGGAATGAAGGAAGTAAAAACACATGATAGCTATTTTCAAATAGTTAACAATAGATAGAAGTTGGAAAGAGAAAATTTTAGGGTTAATGTCAGGAAAAACTTCCTTAAATTAGAGCTGTCCGAAAATGGAATGGTTTTCTTCAAGAGATGGTGGTTTCCATCTCCTTGGAGTTCTTCAATAGTTGATTGACTACTTGTCTAAAATGTTATCGGGAATTCTTTCATATATGAGTTGGAGTAGATGGTTGCTAAGGTTCTTTCCAACTCTCATTCTGAGGTCAATGTATTATTATATAGTCTGTCAATAAGAATCCTTAAATCTCTGAGGATAGAGGGAATTAAATGAAGAAAACTAGGAACCTGATTCTAATATTAAGGAAATCTGGAGAGTGGGCCAGAAGTGCCAGAGGTTAAGATGTAACCTCTTTGAGTTGGGATTTTTTTCATTTGTTTAAACTGTATCCCAAGTACTTATCATTGTAGTGTCCGGTAAACAGTAGGGCTTAATAAATGCTTGTTGTCTGACCACAATTGCCAGGACTTCACAAGAAAATGGTTATTCTTGAAAGAATGAAAGGTCCTTGAAAGTATGGACTGTTTGCTTTTTGTCTTTGTATTCCCAGCACCACAGCTTATTAACTGGTATTAAGGATTCATCAGAAAACAAGTTAAAAATAACAACACTGTTGTTGAAAGAGGTTGCTTCAATCTATACTCTTTGTGACCCTCATTTATGACTCCATGTGACATTGGAGTGTTTGCCATTTCTTTCTCCAGCTCATATTATACATAGAAAAACAGAGGTAAACAGTGTTAAGTGACTTGCCCAGAGTGACACAGCTAGTAACTGAAGCTAGATTTGAACTCAAGAAAAGGCACTCTATCCACTGCACTATCTAGCTGCCCTCAGAAATAGCAAGAAGGAACAAGAATTATATTACTCTCTTCCACACTTCATAAAAAGAAAAAAGAAGAAAAGAGATCTATCATTCTGAAATAAAAACCAAATTTTAGTTAAAGCATATTTAAAGCATAGTTAAAGTATAAGGAATATGTTTATTATACCTTTTTATTTTTCCAAATACAGGTAAAGACAGTTTTTAACATTCAGCTTTGCAAAACCTTGTGTTCCAATTTTTTTTTCCTCTCTACTCCCACCCTCTCCCATAGACAGCAAGCAATCCAACATAAGTTAAACATTGCAGTTCTTCTAAATCTATTTCCATATTTGTTATGTTGCACATGAAAAATCATATTAAAATGTGTAAGAAAAACAAGTAACAACAACAAAAAACTGAAAATACTCTGATCTGATCACATTCAATCTTCATAGTTGTCTCTCTGGATGCAGATAGCACTTTCCATCACAAGGCTTGAAGTCTAAGGGTCACAAGCCTTGAGTCACCTCATTATTGAAAAGAGCAAAGTCTATCACAATTTATCATCCATAATTATGTTGTTGTTACTGTATACAATGTTCTCTTGATTCTACTCACTTCACTTAGCATCACTTCATGCAAGTCTTTCCAGACTTTTCTGAAATCAGCCTGCTTGTCATTTCTTACAGAACAACAATATTCCATTACATTCATATACTATAACTTGTTCAGCCATTCCCCAACTCAATTTAGGTGGAAGAAATATTAAAAGAAAAGTTCAAGAGAACAGATAAATTTGCTATTAAATTTATAAAACAGGTGATCCAAAGGATACAGTAGAATTACCCAGGATAAGAACAAACCAAGATAGAATGCGTTTATGATCTGAATATGTTTAAAGTTTCAGGAGTAAATAATAGGCACCATCAAAATGGATTCCAATAAGTAAAATGAACGATAGATGGTATGGCATGTTGGTAGAGGACAGTGACTGTTCAATCAACAGAAATTAAACATTCTAAGAACCTAAAAGATCCCAAAATTCTAAAGAGGATGCTGAATTGCTAATGTCTTGGAGTATGCTTCCTGTCTTCCTAAGCTTTAGTGACAATAATGAGAAAAGCACAGAACTTAGAACTAGAAGACTAGATAGAATCTTCTCTCTCATCAATAAAATACAGATATCTTACTCTTATTCAAATAATATTTAAAGTATACATATATACAGGACTTTTTGATGTAGAATGATTCTTTTCAGAATTTTTAACACCAAGTATGTAGTAGTAATAGAACATAAGTATATATATATAGGAATGTTTACAAAAAAGTTATATATAAATGTATATTACATAAAATATTACACAATAATATTCTATGTGGAATAAATGTAGTTGTTTCTCTTTGGATCATAAAAAGAACACTTTCTGCCCTTGCTAAGATTAAAAAAAAGAAATATTTTTCTCAAAAATTCATTCTGTGTACTGGTGATATGTTCTCTATGTATGTCTTTGCTCTGCTAATGAAGTTGTCTTATTAAGTCTGTATCACTGCTGGATCCTAATTTCCCAAAATGCCAACTATCACTACATTGCGATACATTCTGTAGCCTCCTGAGCTAGAGACAATGGTAGTGCCTCTCCAAATACTGGAACCGTCAAATTTATCCTGACTTTAGGGGTTTCCAGCTCTCTAGCAGTTAATTAGTTTTATTTAACATGAAGCTATACTTTTGGGTAAGAGAACCAGAGTAGCAAAGATTTGAAGGTGTATTTAATTTAATGCTTTCCTCTGACACAGATAATAATGATTATCACCAGAGCCAAATCTCAGCTCTGCAAATAAATGCCAGGTAAAAGATCTTTCTCCCAAAGGGGGGAAAAAAAAAAAAAGCTAGAGGTTGAGTATACTTTATCCTGTTAAGATTTGTAAATTAGCTATTGTTGATGAAAATGTCTAAGTTCAAACTATCCACTCCTGGAATCTAAGGTCTGTGATTTAACCTTGGGTCAGGACATTGTTATTTATTTATCCTCCATTTGGATGAAACATTTGTGGACAGTTGCTGCTGCACTCTACTCCTTTTCTTCTCTGAAGTTATTCAGATAGGTGGCAAAGACTTCTGGATGAGGATCAGTTAACAAGGATATATATTTTGCCCAATCTGGCAACCTCACTCACATGATTCAACATTTAAGTAAGGGAGGTCAGGGTGTCAGTCCTTATGGCTTACATTATCTATGTAGGCTTTCCTGCCATGCAATTTAGCCCCATCTTTCTCAGGGTATGATTATCTGTTTCAGGGTTAGGTTAAGAGGTCAACCCTGCCTTATACCTTCTTGGATAGAAATGCTTGATGTAAGAATACCTTCCAGAAGAGTCAGAAATCTTACTATCCCAGTAGAGTATATGCTATGTATTCATGCAAAGCACTTTATCTCAGGGCCAGACAGATTGAACTGAGTCAAATGCATTGGTCAGATAGAGCCAAGCAACTCCACCAGTTCCTTTTTGTGTTTGTCGTCACCTAAGAAAGAGTACAACAAGAAATTATGTTTACTGGGTCCATCAATAGGCATGAAGCCCTTATGGTTGATATATAAGTTCCTTGTATGTCTGACATGCCAACGGTATAAATCCTACCCTAAACCCTACAGCTTAGGGGTATGGAAGGCAAGTCTGAATTGCCTTTCTTATGAATTAAAATGGTGGTAGACAACTGCCTCTTCCACAGGACATAATTAAGTGGATGTAGCATGTTTTTAAAAACTGTTAAAATATGCTCTTCTGGGCCAACGTTCTTTAAAATCCAGTAATGCCATTCAATCCAAGGCCATGTTGTTGCAATGTTTCAGATGGCACCCTATTTCAATAAAGAACAAATCTATATCAACATGGATATTATAATCTGATATCAGTTTGTGTGGAAAAATATAAGGAAAGTGGCATAGCATAAAAAAAAATTGGATATATTCATATAAAACTGCTGTTGATATCTGACATATTGGTTGGCCTTCATGAGTCCTCTTTCTAAAAGCAAAAAAGGTGATTAGTCCTAGTCTTTGCAACAGGGCTTCTTATTTTGCCAGATTTGATATTTTGGATCTATAACTTGTTCAGGCAATATTGCATTTATAATCTTTCATGTGCTTTTAATAAAATCTGATCCATTTTTACAATTTTTGAAGTTTTCTATTCACTCTTTTTGAAAATCATACAGAGATGGAATCTTTTAGGTAGTGCTCTATGATTCAAAATATTGCTCTCAGTTTCCTTTTATAAAAAATATTTCCTGTGTTTTAGCAGTTATTTAGGAAACATTAACCATGGTAGTTTTATTCCCAATATCACCATATCTCTATCTGCACATATACAGATAATTAAATAAATAATAAGTAATTCACTAATTATATCACATGTTCATTATGCAAAAAGTCTTTTATTAGCTTTAAAGTGCAAAAGAAATGCCAATCATCCTTATAACTGTCATCAAATTGAGAGCAGTTCTCAGAAGTCTAGGTATGAAAGTTTACTGAAATACTCCAATAAGGATATTGGTGGGGAGGAGAATGCTAATTTTCCAGCAACACCAAGAAATAACTACCCACCACTCACCTCAAGAAAGAAAAAGCAATAAAGCATCCTGTTAAAAAAATAAATAAATTTAAGTTTGCAAGCATTTAAAAGTTGCTGGAAATATGCATCCATTTATCTTTTATTCTTGAAGTTTAAATCAAAATATGTAGCAGATAGATAGCATTAAATAATGGTATTAAATGAAAATACATTCTTGATCCTTTTAACACCCTACTATAATTTTTAACAAATCTATTAACTAAGGAGGACATATAATACACACTTAACAAATGCCCTTCCTTTTTTCAGATCAACTAAAACAGAAGTGTTTAACTGCAACCTCAATTTTGAGTAAAGAAAGCCCAATAGACTCTACGGGTTTACTGAAAACCTCAGCCAACAATCTGAATCAATTCACAGCATTCATTAAGATTTCCAATGAAACTTCAAACCAACATTTGCTGATTTTGTTTCAAATGATGCATGATAGAAAACTCTACAATTATACACAGTGACATGCAACATGAAAGGATTTTGCTAGGAGTTCACAAGTATCTATCTATAAATAACTAAATTTAGTAATTTGACAAAATGTGAATAACTTGTTCTAAGAGAATACATGCTTTTCCCCCCTCTTTTTTTTCCTACTTCAACAGCCTTCGAACAAAAGTGAAGTCTAATAGATACAGATAACCCAAACTAAAAGAAAATTATATTAGCTGTAATAATCAATCTCCAATCCATGTTGCACATTACTACCTAATCTTACTAAAACAACACTTTAATAATTACTTTTCTCAATGGCTTCCTAATATCTCTCCTATCAAAGATAAATTTCTCATGATCAGCAGGATTTCAGAAAGCCCATGTAGGAGAAACCTACATGGATTGATGTTAAGTGAAGTGAGCAGAACCAAGAGAACATTGTACACAGCAACTAGATTATATGATGATCAATTCTGATGGATGTGGCTCTTTTCAACAGCAAGGTGGTTCAGGCCAGTTCCAATGGTCTTGTGATGGAGAGAGACATCTGCCCTCAGAGAGGATTCTAAGAACTGAGTGTGGATCAAAACATGGTAGTTTCATTTTTTGTTTGTTTGCTTGCATCTTTCTCATTTTTTCCCTTTTTGATCTGATTTTTTTGTGTGTGCAGCATGATAATTATGGAAATATGTATAGAAGAATTGCACTTGTTTAACATATATTGGATTACTTGCTTCTAAGAAAGGGGGGAGGGGAAATGGAGGGAGAAAAATATTTGGATCACAAGGTTTTGCAAGGGTGAATATTGAAAACTATATATGCATATGTCTTGAAAATAAAAATCTTTAAAAAAAAAAAAAAAAAGATAAATTTCTCCTGTAAACTCCCAAAGCTCTCAATAATCTGGCCCTATTCTAAAGCACAGTACATGTAGTCAGGAAAACCTGGGTTCAAATTCCATTTCAAATATTTAGTACCTGTGTGACCCTAGGTAAATCCTAATCCTTTTAAATCTCAAGTTTCTGACTTATAAAATATAGATAAATTCATCTACCAAACTGAATTGTTGTGAAGATCAAATTACATAACATATGTAAATCTTTTTGAAATCCTTAACATACTACCAGCTTTTATTATGATGATGTTGGTTAAAAACGATTGGGGCAGCTAGGTGGTGCAGTGGATAAAGTTCCAGCCCTGAAGTCAGGACCTGAGTTCATATCTGGTCTCAGATACTTAATACTTCCTAGATATGTGACTGGCCAAACCATTTAATCACAATCGGCTCAGCAGGAAAAAAAAAGAGTGATCACTAGTTTTTCAATGTTTTCATAAAGCACACCTTTAATAATCTCTTTTTTGTATTTTTCTAAGAATTCATATCAAGTTTATTGGTTGTAGTTTTAAGAATCTACTTTCTTCACCTTTTAAAAAAGTGGGACGAGGGGGCAGCTAGGTGGCGCAGTGGATAGAGCACCAGCCCTGAATTCAGGAGGACCTGAGTTCAAATTTGGTCTCAGACACTTAACACTTCCTAGCTGTGTGACCCTGGGCAAGTCACTTAACCCCAGCCTCAGGAAAAAAAAGGGGGGAGACCTTTACTTATATCCACTTTCATAGTATGTATCTTTTTGTAACTTTGTTCTCTTATCACTTCTTAATGATTCCTCAAAGATCACTGAAAGTATTATGGTCTTATTTATAAATTTTCATCAAAACTTATAAGCTATTATTTGACTGAAACCATCTATCAAAGTTGAAAACAGAGAAGTTGCTCCTGTTTCTTTTCACTTACGTGGGCTTCCAAAATAACCAGTGAACTACTTTTTTCTTCTATAATAACCCATCTAAGAATAATGATTATTCTTCTTGGTAGAAAAAAGGTATAAAGTGGGTAGGGTTATTTCCATCTTCTTGTTGACTGTCCTATAATGAAATCTCTTCCCTTTCTTGTTATTTCTCTTGCCTTCAACATAACTAAAAAGGGTCTTTTTATTATCACTAATATTTATCACAAGTTTCAGTCAATCCTGGGCTTTAGTTTTCCTGACTATTCTAAAAGAATTATGTCAGACTTGTTTTCTTCTCATCTTTTTGAACTTCATTTCTCATTATTTTTTAAATAGCCTATAATTTTACAGTGCTTTACAATGCAGAAAACAGCCTCAAAAAATGTCCCTATGATAGCAATCTAGTGCTAGAAACGAGCATTTTCAAGCCCATCAATCAAACCGCATACAATCTTAATTATAGGTAAAATAAGCATTGCTGCTTTAATCACACATAATTAAGCAGTAACAAGTAACTGTAGTATATTTCAGTCTACTGACTATGAACATGTTCAAGGAAGGTGAACATATGAATGCATAATAGTTCTCTTGATTTTTTAAGATCAACACAGTGAAGAGTTTAAAGAAGATGCTTAGCTAAAGATAACCAACCTAAATTCTGAGTAATGACATCTTATATTATGGAAAGCTATATAGAATTATAAAGTATTTAGATATCTAAAACTGTTACTCCTCTGCAAAGTAAAGGGATCGAATGAGACAAAAGGTTCTGATCTTTTCTATGTAATAGAACCCTTTGGTGGTCTACTGAAACATACACATTCCTCCACAGGGTTCTATGACATAGTAAATATTAGTAAATATTAGTTAGAAGTTGGGGAAAATAAAGATGTAAAATTTTTTCCCATTCAAGTTCACAGACAATCACACACACACACACACACACACACACACACACACACACACACACACACACACACACACACACACACACACACATCTATTCATGGACACCCAGGTTAAGAAACCCTAGAATAGATAATCCCTGAGGCTCCAGATCCCAAAACTCCATTATCTTGTCATCCATTCTCTCATGTGACAATAGTATAGTTGTAATTTTTTAAAATTAGAGATTTAGAGATTAGAGATGGATTGAAAAGGATCCATATGTCACTATTCTGAACCCAAAAATCATTCAAGAATTAATTAGTAACAAATAATTGATGCAAAGGATATCAACAGAAATCAAAACACAGTGTCAATGAAAACTCAGATGGTGACAGCTAAGAAACAAGGGTGGTACAACTCATTCAAGTGTGTCAGAAATTGGTCCCAGGCCTCCTTATAACCATACCAGTCTATATCTGAACCACACATATCACTTAAACTGGCAAATGATTGCTTTTGCTTTTTTTAGGGTAAAAAGACTTCAATTACTGGTCCATCAAGTTGCAATATTCACTTTTATATGTTGTATCTAGTTAGTTTTTTTGGGATGTCAGTCCAAGTTGCCTGCCTGCCCCATTTACAAAGTTTCTTTTTTTTAAATACCTTAATTGAAAGCATTTAAAATTAGTTTTATTATTTCAAGCTGCCAAAAACAAGTTACCTAAATAAAAGACATCAAAGAGTGTGCAATTTAATTACATTGAACAACTGAAACAATTTTTTTGAAACAAGCTTTTAATAAAGCTAATTATTTTGCATGTGAAGTAAAATTTACTATTTTAAATACCTTAAAATGAAAGGAAAATAAGACAGCAGCAAATTGGTGAAAATGTTAAAAAAAAGAAATGTCATGACACAGGGTGGAAACTTGCTTCTTAAAATAACTTTTTAAATGATGGAACCCTCTGTACAGTCTTGACAGATATAGTAACCAGGTGTTTGCAGTTATGTAATCAGATAAATGATGCTACTACATTATCTTCATTCTATAAAATCAGCATTTCTACTGAAACAGTAGTATATGACTATATAATCCTCAAATGAATAGGTGAGAATATACCACTGATACCACTAATTGTACTTTTGGTGTGAAAATATCTACAATAAGAGACACAAAAGTCACTTAGCAAAGCTGCTGCCATAACTATCTGTTATGCCATTTTAAAACTCATTGTGTTACATTCTTCAGTTACTAAATAATGTGGTAGCATGCTGCTCATAAAAGTTAAGTTTTTGTCAATGATTGTTCCTAATGAAACAAACTACATGACTTTACAAAATTTTTACATTAATTAAAGGAATGGACATCAGATAGATGGGTGGCACACAGAACAGAGCACTGAACCTGGAATCAGGAAAAACTTACTATGTGACCTGCGCAGATCATTTAACTTGTCTGCCTCAGTTGTCTCAAGTGCAAAATGGGTATAACAAATAACAGCACCTACCTCACAGGCTTTGTTATGAGGATTGATTGAGATAATATTTGTAAAGAATAGTCCCGATACACAGTAAGTGCTATATAAATGCATGTTCCCTTCTCCTTCCCTTCTATAGTCCAATGAACTTTCTATTATATATACCATGCTGCTTTTTGAGCATTACTGGACTGAAATTTCTTCTGAAATGTGACATTTGGATGAGCTAGGCAAGTGAAGTAATCAACAAAAACAGCAACATATATCAATACCACTTCCTAAAAGGGTGAGAATCAAAGCATACAGAACTGGTTTGATTTCTGTTCCTAAAATAACCTCTTTCTAAAAATAGCACTGACTTCTGTTAACTGGGCTGTCTTTCTTTTAGAAGGGTTGATTATTCTGAGATCTTATCTATAATATAAGTAACATTCAAAGTCAAGACAAATGCAGATGTTTACTAAGGAAAACACTATAGGAAGACACACTATTCATGCCAGAAAGACTAAAGCAAAACACAGACCTGGCAAAACAAACTAACAATTGTTGAACACTATTCTGCTCATGAGTCATAAGTACATATAAACATACATCAGCATATGGAAGGTTTTAGATGATCACTGTCAACACTGCATTTGGTTGCAAAGCACAAATTAACATGGTGAAGTATGTTCACAAAGAATTTAGGAGATTTTTGTTATTATTGTTCAGTTCTATTTCAATCATGTCTGACTCATTGTGACCCCATTTGAAGTTTTCTTAAAGATATTGAAATGGTTGGCTATTTCTTTCTCTAGGTCATATTATATGTATGGAGAACTGAGGCAACCAAGGTCAAGTGACACAGCCAGTAAGTGTCTAAGCAAATTTGAACTCTGGAATATGAATTTTTCTGTATTCAGGCCCAGCACTCTTATCTACTGCACCACCAAGCTGCCCCAATTCAACAGAAAAGTGTTTCTAAAACACTGCTTTGATTAGATTACTTAAAATCTCAAATAGGTCAAAAATCTTCAAAGGCTCTCCACTTCCTAAAAAATCAAAACCCTTTAGACTGGCCTTTAAAGCTATCTATAACCCAACCAACTTGTCCAACTTCTTATTTTACTATTTCTCAATATAGAGGCCTTCTGCTATATTCATTCAACATGAAATATTCATTTTCACTTGCTATGTATAAGGAATTGCATCTTAGCAAAACTGATCTATTCATTCCTCCAAACAAGGAGCACTTGCCATACTCCTGGCTCAGAATATTCTATCTACCTAAAATGTTGGCTCCCCCCCACCCCACACTTATTTCTGCCTACTGAAAGAATCAATGTTTTTCAAGGTCCAGTTTAAGGTCTACTCCTTCTACTTTCTGACCATTTTACCTAGTAATGCTCTTCTAAATCCCCGTATTGCTTAGAACAGTCATCTCCAAAGTTAAGGCCCAGAGTCTCTCTGGAAAGTGTAGCTTGACCCAAATGGTGGAGGGGGGTTGGGGGAGAGGATATCTACACACATATACACACACACACACACACACACACACACACACACACACACACACACACAATCATCTAATCAGAGATTGGGAAGAAAGGTTACAAAATTTATCTCCAACAAATCACATCTACCCTTATTCCCCAACTTTCTCCAAGCATTTTGCAGAAAGCATTGGTCTCTTGGGGCAATTATAATTTAATTGAGTGAGTACCCACAATCCAGCTTCAGAGATGCCATTGGAAAATTTTCTCACCAGCATATCCATCTCCTATCCCTCAGATAACTTTGTAGCTACTGCAGGTACCCCTCAGAAAGTAAGCTCTGGTTTGGGGCAGTGCACAGTAAGACCTCTGCCTCTATTATTTTCATTTTGGGTAGGCAAAATGAGTCTCAGAGATTGACCAATTATAGATAAGTTGCAATATTCATAGCAGATCTTGTTATTGTTCCTCCCAAACCTGCCCTTCTTCTAAACTTCCCCATTTCTATTAAGAGCACCACCACTCCTCCAATCTCCCACTCGTAACTTTGATGTCATCTTCAAGTTCTCACTCTTCTTCTCCCTACATATCCAATCACTAGGCAAATATTGTTGTTGCTATCTCCACAATGTCTCTTGTATCTGCTTGTTCTCTACTCACATGGCCACCACTTACATCTTACCTGGACTACTGCAATAGCCTCCTAAATGATCTATCTGCCTCCCTCAATTAAATCCTTTCTCTGAAACTTCCAATTAGGTGCCAGTGATTTTCCCAAAGTATAAGTTTCACCAAATCACTCCCCTATTCAATAAACTCTAGTGGCTCCATAACCACTCTAGAATATTATTTCATCTTTAGCTCATCATTTTTAAATTTCTATTTTGTATAATTTTTATAAGATATAATTATTGGTATGATAGTAGACACATATAATTAATAAGTTACATATACATATATGAGGTGCTCAAAATCTTTTTTTATTAAGAAAAGTGTACAATCAAAAAAGTTTATGGCTCACTGGTTTAGACCAGTAGTTCACAATCACACTAAGAGAGCACTTCTTAAGATTTTTTTTTTTAAATGTACTGGCCTTTACAGGATAATTATATAATTACAATCTATTGGTTGAGGGAATATATGTTGACAGAAAGCAACTATGAATTCAGTAACACAAATGAAAGTATGTGTTATTAATCACAACAGCACTCATATATTTGAAAAACATTATTGTGTAAGGAATTATTTATTCAGTATACTTAAGGTGCCTTTGCTCACTTATTATATGTCACACTGCATATTTTGCTGGGTCTAAAGATCAAAATTACAGCTCTTGATACACATAAAGATATGTGAACTCTGCAATAATTTCAAAACACCCCTCTTTAGTCCTACCTCTATCCCATAAGCCTCATCTTAAAGGTTGGAAATTATTCATCTAGACCATTTATCTGTCAATTAAAAATGCAAGTTTTTATACTACATTTTAAGTGTTATCTCACATATCAGAACTTAACTTTTCATATGTTTATTTCCAAAAGAGAGGAAGAGGATTCACTGCAGAAGTCTACACTAACAAGTATTCTTATAAACTATGCCTGTAAAAAGTAGACACTCGTGACTTGAAAGAAATTATATGAGAAGCCACTCCCACTTCAACTTTTATATAGAGTGAAGTGCTGTACATTGCACAAATTTTCAGATTTTTATATTGTATTCACTAATTATGCTATTTTTTTCTTTCTCCTTTTTTGTCATTAAAAATATTATTAGAAGTTTAAAAAAAGCTTTAATAAAAAATTTATTTTTTTAAAGTGGCCACTAAATTGGACTAACTAGCAAATCTAAGTCACAATCCTTGAAGGCAATTAAGAATACTATCAAAATAAAAATGTCATAGAATCTTAAGTGAATCCTTTTTGAACTCTTCTCTCTCTACCCTCTCCTTTGGCCATCTCATTGATACCCACAGCCTCAATTACAACCTACCTCAAAATAGATGTTTCTCAAATCTCCATGACCTCTGCAGAGATAAACTTCAGCTCCAACTCATCTACGGATGCCTCAAACATGATCAACATCTAAAAATCAAAATGTCAGAAAGTATGCCATCAGTGCCCTTTTTCTGTTTCTGGTGATGGCAACTTGACTCCCTGGTTCAAAACTTTGATTTATCACACACACACACACAGAACAATCTGTCAAGTGTTGAAGTCCACCTTTTTAACTACTAAATCCCTTCTATTCTCATGAATCACACTACATGCCAGAATGACTGCAACAGCCCAATAATCCTGCCTCTATTCCTCTCACTCCCAGAAACTGATTTCATCTGCATAAAAATTTTTCCCATGTGGAAATTCCCTTCACTAATTTGTTGTTGCTCAGACGTTTCTCAATTGTATCCCATTCTTCATGACTCCATTTGGGGTTTTCTTGCAAAGATATTACAGTGGTTTGCCCTTTATTTCCCCATCTCGTTTTACAGATGAAGAAACTTAGGCAAAATGGGCTAATTATCTTGCTCAGGATCATCCAGCTAGTAAGTACATCTAAGGCCAGATTTGAACTGAGGAAGACCTATAGGTCCAGCACTCCACCCTAGCTGCCAAGAACCTTTACTAATATAGATCAGCAATCAGTCAGTACTTCATTCTTAACAAATTGCTTAAGACACAGAGATTACATAGTTTGCTCAGCATTAAGAACGAGACAGAATCTGAATAATTTTTCTTATCTATAAATTTAACACCTGGGACCAAAAGATAAGAGAGGATCCCAGAGTCAGAAGACCTGGATTCATTCCCACGTTTGATACATAGCTTTGTGACCCAAAACAACTCACATAATTCTCTGCTTTTTCTCTCCACTTCTACCTCCCGTTTCTACAGGCCACAGACTCTTAACCTTTTCTGTGTCTTTGACCTCTTTGGCTGCTGAGTAAAGCCTATCGCCCCCCTTCTCAGAATGTTATTAAAATGAATACATTAAAATGCAGGAGTTTACAAAGGAAATCAATTATATTTAAATACAGTTATTCCCACAAGTAACTAACTTCCAACTCTCAAAATTCATTTATTTCTTTCTTCAACAATGTAATGTGCTCAAGCAATATGATCATAGATTTGAAGCTGAAAGGGACCTTAGAGGTCACTTATGTTGTGCCACAATTCCCTTTTATTGTCCTGACTCAGTTTCCCTAAATTGTTCTGCCTCAGTTCCTAATTGTAATACTCAATCCTGCAACAGCATCTTTCTCTCTTAATCATCAGAATCAGGATAAAGATCTTATATCTTAGACATCATTAGAATATCAGGTGCCTCTCCCCCTCCAGGGCCTCCCCTCATTATATCATCCCCATCCCAGGTGCCTTCCCCACCCTGTCAGAACGGGATTTTTCCTGCTCTCAGTGCTCCGACTCCACCCCTGCCTGCCTCGATCTACTCCTGTAGCTGAGCCATGTGTATATATATATATGTCATTGAGAACTCACTTTGGCTGCTTGATTCTTGGAGACAATAATCTCATTCAACCCTGAGACCAAACCATGGATCCATTTGGTCCCAGTAAATCTCTCCCTTTCAAATAAAATATTTAAAACTCTCTAATCTCAATCTTGTATCAGTTTCTTCGGCATTACATTTAGTCCAACTACCTCACTTTAAAAATGAAGAATCTATACCCCAGAAAGATTAAATCACTTGCCCAAAGGTTACAGATAGTAAACAATTATACTCTAAGGGAAAGGATATATAGAGTATAATTGTGGCTCTAAGGAATGTGGAATGTTGCAGTGTGCAGCTTAATGATTTTAACAATTCAGAATTCAGGACCTCTTGCATTGACACTGATGGATGAGGCAAGTCTTTAATCCAAAGGTATATTTCATTCCTTTTGTGTCTTGTGTTCTGCTTATACACCTCTCAATTGCCCATGTATCCCATGTGTGTTCTCCTGACACAATTTACGTGACCACACACTTGTCTGTGACCAGATTATTATTGTTCAATCATTTGAAGTTTTCTAGGCAAAGATATTGGAATAATTTGCTATTTCTTTCTCTAGTTCACTTACAGATGAGAAACTGAGGTAAACAGGGTTAAGTGACTTCCTCAGAGTCATACAGCTAGTATCTGAAGACTTCAGAACTCATTATATGATATGGGAGACACTTACCAGGACCACCCAGCATGGCAGGCCCTCATCAGGGAAGGTGCTGTGCTCTACAAGCAAAGCAGAACTGAATTAGCTCAGAAGAAACACAAGATGCAGTTAGAGAAGTACCTCCATGTTTGTGTCCAACCTGTGGTAGAGCTTTCCAAGCTACAAATACACTGTAACTAGACCCTAACATAGTGATGTCATTTTGATCCTCTTCTAGAAAGAAGGATAACAACTAATTGGGCTGTATTTGAACTCAGGAACATGAATCTATCTACAATGCCACCTAGCTGCCCTGACCACAGAGTTACTAACTCAGAAATCAAATCCTTAGCATATCAGTAAAGTATATATTGAAAATGAATCCACATGCACTTATCAACTGGGAGAATAGCTAAATAAGTTGTGGTATGTGACTGTAACGGACTACTATTACCATTCTGTAAGAAATGGCAAAGGGGATAGCTTAAAAAAAAAAAAAAACCAATGGGCAATACCAGGTAAACATTGGAACTGAAACATTTTAACAGTAATAAACTATGAAAGACTTAGCTACTCCAATCAATACAATGAACCAAGACAATTCCAAAGGACTCATAATGAAAAATGATATATACACACAGAGAAATAAATAATGAGCTCTGGGTAGAGACAAACTTTTTTTCCCACTTTCTTTTTCAGTAACTTGATTAATATGGAAATGTTTTACGGGAATTCACATGTATAATAGATATCTTACTATTTGCCTTCTCAATGGATCAAGGAGGGGGTTGAAGAAGGGAGAGATTATGCAATTCAAAAAATTTAAATAAATGTTTTAAGTATATATACACATACACATATAGAAAAATAAAAACTAAAATATATACATGTATATATACACCAGCATTATAAAGGATGATCCATAAATCTCTCCCTCTTCAATCCCTATTACCGCTAAATAATTTAGTCAGATGGCATATAAAAGCTGGAGAAATAGCTGTAAGAACTACAAGAGGATGAAAGCCTAGGATAAGAAGGCAAAATCTTCCCTTATGAATTACAGCAATAGTTTCAATAATTCCTCCTGTTGCAATAGTATTACCTTTAGTAATCTAAGGCTCCTAATACAAATTTGGGGTCAACAAGAACATTAGATTTTCAGAACCAATGCAAATTAGCATTTTAAAGCCTAGCTTCAAAGTTTTCAAGAAATTGCTATACAGTACCTTTTTCTACTGCCTACCTAGGAACAATAAATGTGGACTGAGCTGACCCTCTATATAAGAATGAACACCCATAAATCTAAGGATTGGCTAGGAGACCTTAGTCTATCATGATACATTATCATCAGGCTCCCTATAGCCAGTATTTCCAATGGTACATCCCTGATCGTGTGATCCAACAATGTAAAAAGGAACCAATGAGATAGGAAGAGGCCTTTCTGAGGCAAGAACAAGCAAGCATAAGAGGTTGTCTGAAAAAGGCAAACACCAAATGCTGGAACTTCAGCTCTAAACTTTCATTTTAATTGAACTTCCATCTACCCCTTGACTAAAGGGTGACATTCAGTAGCAACATGGCTATGGACCACTTAGCACTTATAACTAATGTTGATGATAAAAATTTAACAGGAAAAAAAAATTCAAACCAGCTTTAAAATTCCAATTTTATAGCTCCACAGAATCTCTATCAGCAATCTGCCATATACCCCAAAGAGTAAAGACAGTTTTCATTTTCTTCACTAACTACTTGCTGGCATTCGATTGACAGCCTCTATTTATAGCCTAAGTACTACCTGGGAATAGAACCAAATCAGATGTAGGGAGAAAGGAATGAGTCCCAGTGGGTAAAATTCCCTTCTTCAAGTATTTCCACAGATAGTCAATGTTCTCTAAACTAAAAAGCATGGAAAAAGCATGTACTATACTTAGCCTAACAAACCACAATTACTTATAGTAAATAGTCATTAAAATCCATCAATTAATGCAGCTGTTTTAAGATAATGAGTGGGTAGTAGGATATGATATACAAAAGAAGAAAATATACTAACTTGGGAGATAGGAAATTAAGTGAACAGAAAGAAAGAGAACATTTAAGTTCCCTTTTTTGTTGAACAAGTTATATGCTATATTAGATTATCACTACAATAAGAGACAATGATTTTTCATCCATAAAGAAATCTATAAAAATCAAACATTTATGCCCTAAATTTTAGTATAATGTATCATATTTTGACTTTTTGGATCTTTATTTTAATTAGGCACAGAATTAAAAAAAAAAATAAAGCAGCCAAAGACAAGTGCAAGTAAAATCATTAAAAAAACAAAAAACAAAAAACAAAAAAACTAAAGCTTTGATCTTTCTTCCCTCTTCAAGTTTCTTCCTGCTCCAATAATACCACCCACAACTCATATTCCTATAGTGCTATATGGTTTTCAAAGTGCTTTGATATTTGTAACAAACCACTAAGATTGGTATCAACACTATTTTCAGATAAGGAAAAGGTTTGCAATAATTAAATAATTCTCAAGAGGTCACAGTTACTTAAGCATTTGAGGAAGTATTCCAGCCTGGGTCTGGCTGACTAACTTCAGTGCTCTAACAACTATACAATACAGCCTCTCCCAAAATATATATATAAGACCTGAGTAACCAAAGTTAAAGTGTTTTTTTTTTCTTTTTTATATATTAATTTGGAATAAAGTACTTTCAAAAAGTAGTAAAAAGTACATTCATTGAAATTCAGGCAACATCTGGTTAAGAACTGGGGAGATACAGAGCAGTATGGTTTTAAAAAATTAGTGATTGAGAGGTTATTTGAACTCAGTTCTGACCTGATTCCAAATGCTGAAGCATTCCTTCCATCAAATTATGCTGCCCCAATGAAAGCATGGAATTTGGGACATTATTTACATCTTGAAGATAATGCAAAAGATAAAGAACTGTGCACAGCTGCAAGGCAGTCAAAATGGCGTACAAAATAAAAACACAGTATCCATACCAATGAAAACACATTCTTATACTAAGGAGCTGGTGTCTAGAATTTAACTGCATCTCTACAATAAGCAAGAGAGGTTTTCTGGATGAAGGAGAGGAGAGAAAGTGGCAATCTGGTTTATTACTTCCGCTAAAGAACTGAAAACATAAAAAGTTACAAATCATAGAATAATAGTTTTTAGACACAATAGTCAATAAATAGAGTAATCTGTTATTTTATAACCCAAAGACTCCAGTTTCTAGGATAAGAACTCACTATCTGACGAAAATTGCTGGGAAAGCTGGAAAATAGTATGGCAGAAGTGAGGCATTCATCAACACCTAATACCCTATACCAAGATAAGGTTGAAATGGGCTCTTGATTTAGATATAAAGGGTGATAATATAAGCAAATCAGAAGAACAAGGAATATTCTACCTCTCAGAGCTGTGAAAAAGGGAGAATTTATGGCCAAAAGAAAATATTATGAAATACAAAATGAATAATTTTCATTATATTAAATTGAATAGCTTTTGTACAAGCAAACACCATGCAGCCAATATTAGAAGGGAAGTAGAAAGGAGGGGGAAAAAATTTTACATCTAGTATTTCTGTTAAAGGCCTCATTTCTAAAATATAGAGAGAATTGACTCAAATTTATAAGGAAATGAGTCATTCCCAAAATGATAAAAAGTTAAAGAATATGAACAGTTTTCAGATGAAGAAATTAAAGCCATTTTTAGTTATATGAAAAATGCTGTAAATCACTATTGATTAGAGAAATGCAAATTAAGACAACTCTGAGGTACCATTTCAGACCTCTCAGATTGGCTAAGATGACAAGGAAAAGATAATGATAAATGTTGAAGGGGATATGGGAAAACTGTAATACCAATACATTATTGATAGAGTTGTGAACTATTCTGAAGAGCAATGTAAAACTATGCTCAAAAAGCTATCAAACTGTGCATACCTTTTGATCCAGCAGTATCTCCATTAAGTCTGTATCCCAAAGAGATCATTAAAAAAAGAGAAAAGGACCCACATGTGCAAAAATCTTTGTAACAGACCTTTTTGTAGTGGCAAAGAACTAGAAACTGAATGGATGCCCATCAGCTGGGGGATGGCAAATAAGCTATGGCATATGACTGTAATGGAATATTAATTGTTCTATAAGAAATAATGAGCAAGCTGATTTCAGAAAAGCCTGGAAAGACTTACATGAACTGATGCTAAGTAAAGTGAGTAGAACCAAGAGAACTCTGTACACAGCAACAAGAAGAGTATGTTTTAATGATCAATTGTGATGGACTGGCTCTTTTCAACACTGGGGTAGTTCAAGGCAATTTCAATTGATTTGTGATGGAAGGAGCCATCTGCATCCAAAGAGAGAACTATGGAGACTGAATGTGAATCAAATCATAGTTGTTGGGTTTTTTTCACTATTGTTGTTGTTGTTTGCTTGCTTCAGTTCTTTTCCCTCTCATGTTTTTTTTCCCTTTTGATTTGATTTTTCTTGCACAGCATGATGAATATGAAAATTTAGAAGAAATGCACATGTTTAACCTCATATTAGATTGTTTACTGTCTAGGGGAGGGGAGAGAGAAGAGAGAGAGAAAAATTTGGAACACAAAGTTTTGCCTAGGTCAATATTGAAAACTCTATTTGCATGCATTTAGAAAAAATAAAGGCTATTATATATATATGTATATATATATATATATATGTGGAAGGTAAGGAAAGGAAAATTTGGTACACAAGGCTATGCAAGGGTCAATGTTGAAAAATTATCTGTGCATGTTTTGAAAATAAAAAGTTTTGATTTTATATATATATATATATATATATATATATATATATATATATATATATACACACACACATTTTTTTTAATGAAAGAAACCTTAGAGATTATTATTCTAACCTAGCAATTTTACAGAAGAGGAAAATGAAGCCAAGAGAAGTCAAGTGACTTAATGAAATCATGTGGCTAGCTGACTTGATGTGGCCAATATTCTTTCAACTCTACACATTATATGTGTATTGTAAAGGCTGAAACTCTTGGGTCAATGCACTGGGGTCAAACAATCGAGCACTTGAGGCTAATTACTGATTGGACAATACTCTATAAGAATATGCTTGGAAAATGGCCCTACCTACTATCCTGTGCTGGCCCAATCATTTAGTGTATACAGAGAATTGTGGGAGGGACTAGGAGGTGCAGTGAGACTAGCCAGGGTCACTTCTGCCAAAGAGAAGAGGTGAGGCTGCAGAGATCCCACTTGTCCACTCTCTTTACTTCTACCACTAAAGACCAAGAATAAAGACTTTTGCTTATTCTGACTCCGGCTGATTCCAAGGTACCCAGGGTGCTAACAACATCGCCACAGTGTATCTCATAACTAAGAAACCCAAGTGTAAATATCTGAAAAGTAATAGCCAATATGTGAAATCTGACTTGCTTCAAATTTTTCTTAGGTCCCATATATTTCAGTGCTCCAGGGAGCTCTCTAAGATTACAGACAGCTAATGTCTCTCTCATGTCCCTCTGCATAAGGACAGGCAGTTTCACCCTGGGAATCCTAAGACCAATAAAATCAGATGCAAATCTAAAATAAAGTTTCTGTATATGTATTTCTACATTGACTTCATTTACCATTTCATATGCTCAACAAAACATATCTGTCCATTATGCTTTATTTTCCCCACTAAGCTTCAATTTCTCTCCTTTTTGTCCCAGCTCAACCCATGTTTCTAAAATTCTAAAGAGTGAAAAAGAAAATCACATATTCTCCAACTACAGTTTTTCTTAAAATGTTTCCAAAAGAAAAAAAAAATTTCCATTAAATTCCTTTTCTTGGTTTAAGAGGTGTATTTCTAAATATTTCCCTATTAAGTTGTCTTTTGCATTTGTTTACTAACAATTTATTTGTTAGAGGGGAAGGTGAGGAAATCTGAACTATTTTGCTGTTCTCAAGGATAGAGATGAAATTCTGATGCCAAATGGCTGTCCAACTGTCCTGTCTCCTTTCTCCACATTCCAGATCAATCTTTGGCTCTATAGAAATCAAATGAAATCTTCTCCAGGGACAAGGAAACTAGTTAAATTACTTCCCTTGATAGCACTATAATCCTTCCAGGCTTCCAACTTGAAAACCTTGGTGTCATCTTCAATTCTTTCCTCTCCTTAACTTATATTATCAATCTGTCAACACAATTCTGTTATTTCTTTCAAAATGTTTCATTGTCTTTCTCTTCATCCCCACCAAAAATATTCTAATCAAGAACCCTACTTCCCCCTATTCCTGGATTACTCAACTCCCTCTTTAGTGGCTCTTGCCTATAGCGTCCTGTGATGCTAGATCTAAAACCAAAAACAACCCAAGAGGTTATTTAATCCAGAAACCCCATTTTACAGAAGAAACTGAAGTCAATGGAAGTCTAGTGACTTGCCTAAGGTAAGTGACTCAGAAGGTAAGTGACAAGATTAGGATTTAAACTTGAATCCTTTGACCCCCAAAACACCTTCAACTTATCTAAATTAATTTCTCATTGCCTTTGAGTAACCATCTTCAGTTCTACTCAAGTTCCTCCCTGTAATCATTCCCACTACTATGTTGTTGTTCATATTGCTAACACACCCCTGAATATCTTTCCTCTTCTTCTCTAATCATCAAAATTCCTTTAGGACTCATTTTCTACTCTAAAATCTAATTATGTAGTGTCTTGGATTACAGAATGAAAAGGCATTCATTTATTAGCATTTACTAACACTGTGACTAGGACTTAGTTTCTTCATCTATTAAAAAAAAAACTAACTCACAGCATTGTTATATACGTATAAAATATTTTAAATAATAAAAGTAAATTATTATAATCCATACAAATCCCTAAAGAGATCTAGACTAAATGATTACTAACATCTCTTTCAGCTCTAAATCTGTGATTCCGTGATTCTATGTAGGGTCCCTTCTAGTACCTAACATAATAAGCAATAAATGTCTCTGGAACCAAATTATATAATTCCTTCCAAAGTATATCAATATTCTTATAAATCAAACTTTCACCAGCTTTTTGTAATTTGATGCAACATACAATGTCTATAAGTCAATTCCCAGCTTAAAGATGGGTGGTGCTCAAATTAGTTTGATAATAAAGAAAAAAAAATTAGGTAAATCTCAGAATCTCACTCCCTTTTCTACTCCAAATCCAGCTCAGATTTAAAGATGGGGGAGAAAAGTCCTTAATTAATCAAACAGAACGGAGAAGTAAGTAGCCTCCCCAACTACCTCACCTTTCTCCAAGGAAAATAATCTACTTTAATCACTCATAAGGATGGCCATACCCTAAACTTTACCATCACCCTAAATGACACCACCTTCATAACAAGAATCCCAAATCCTTTCATTTCCTCCTCTGCTTTACTCCTAAATTTATTCTTTGTCCTCACTACAATCTTCTTTCCTTCTGTCCTATAACTTCCAGCTTCTCCATCCTGATCAGTCCTTCATCTCTCCTGACTCTCCTTTCCTCTCTTCATAATCTTGATCTGATAATTGATAAGGCTCTCCATTGTCCTCCACACTTGACTCCTTTGTTCTCCTTTTTTACTGCCATTTTCATCCAGCCAAACCTGCACTCTGAATCATCCACACAATTCTTGTCTGATGCTTGAGATTACCAAATTAAGATTATAGCAAACTTATTCTTTCAATTCTATCCCATGCTCTGATAGCTGTTCCAAACCTTCTCAGCACCAATTTTTTTTTCCAGCAAATGTTGCCTCTTGCTTTATTGAGCAAATAGTCATATGCAGCTCAATCTCTCTTCTCTTAACACTCCTCTACATCAATGCCCATTCTTTCCTTCTTCACTTTAGTCTGTGATAAAAAGATGGCCTTCTCTTTGACAAAACCAACCTCTTTATCAATCCTCTCCTCTCCTAACTCTTTCCCCAGGGATATGTACCAATTTACCTCTTCTACTTTTCTACTACTATGACTATTAGCCTAATATGTCTTCATCACCAGTTGCCTAAACTATTGTAATATCCTCCCAGTTGCTTCCTCTACTCTGAGTCTCTCCCCTCTCCAATCAATCTTCCATATAATTGCCAAAATAATCTTTCTAAGATCATGCCACTTCCCTATGGCTTCCTATTGCCTACATCTTGCCTTGTGGCAGGTGGGTGGTACAATGGTTAGAGCTCTAGGCCTGGAGTCACAGAAAGTCAAGTCAAATCTCAAACACTTAGCTGTGTGACCCTAGGCAAGTCAAAATCTTTGTTTCAGTTTTCTCATGTATAAAATAGTAAAAATAATAGCCCCTACCTTTCCAGAGTTGTTGTGAGGATCAAATGAAATAATAATTGTGAAGTATTTAACACAGCATCTGGCACATAGGATGCACTATTTAAATGTTAACTATCATTATAGAATAAAATACAAATTCCTTATTTAGTCTGATATTTAAGGCCACATCACTACTTTTCATATATTTCACATTCCAACAAAATTGGACTACTAGCTGTTTCTAATTGCACAGACACTATTTCACAATTTCTGCCATCTCGGAGAAACAAATTTCCCCATTTTGCTATATACTTCTTGCACAGGCTCTATCTCCAAATACCCAACAAGTAGAAAGCATTAGATGTCCAACTAGCATCTTCTGCATGTACCCCAGAATGTCCTTGCAGGATTAATAATTCACCTTTAGCCTCTTGATATCCATACACACTATCCCTTATTTTGACAATACATCCCTTCTTCATTTTTGCCTCTCATAATCCTTGTCTCTCTTCAAGACACAATTCAGGTTCATTTGTGAAGCCTTCCCTTACCACCACTGTTGGCCCTTGTTCTTTACAATTTTCCTTGTACTATAATTAAAGTACAAGTAGCATTCTCTCACAGAATGCAAATCCTAGAGACTTTATATGTCCATTACTGAGCATAATGTCTTGTATGTGATAAAAGCTTAATAAATATTTACTGGATTAAATTATACCCTGAGAGAGCATAAGTGCCTCGGATATTTTTAAGTGGATGTCCAGTAGATATCTTAAAATGAAAATGTCCAACAAAGAGAGTAGTATCTCTCTCCCAAATCTTCTGCCTCCCTTCCCTATTACTATAGGCAACATCATTCTCTCCATCTCTCAAAACCCAAGACTCATCCTCTATTCTCACTATTTCTCACTATCCATATCCAATCTGTTTCGAAAACCTGATGATTTAACCTTTACAACATCTCTCCAATATGCCTCCTTCTCTTCAGAGACACTGTACCACTCTGACACAAGCAGCTGGACTATTATAATATCTTGCTGATAAGTCAGCCTGCCTCAAGTCTCTCCCCACTCCAATCCATTCTCCATTCCATCCCTAAAGTGATTTTTCCTAAAAAACAAATCCAATCCAACCTATCACCACTGCCTCCAAGATCAAATGCAAAATTCCCTTTTTGGTATTCAAAGCCTTAATAAACTAGCCCCTTCCTACATTTCAAGTCTTCCTTATAGATCCCCACTACTTCATCTAATCCAATGACACCAGTGTCTTTACTGTCCTGCCAACAAGATATTCCATCTCTCAACTTCAGGCATTTTTTTCTGTCAATTCCCAATGACTGGAATGCTCTTCCTAATCACTGCCTATTGGTTTCTCAGACTTCTGTTAAGTCCTAACTAAAATCCTCTCTTCCATCTTTTGAGTCTCCACATGAAAGTGTTAACTCTTTGACAGCTAGAAATGCTTTTTGCTTCTTTTTATTATCTCCAATGTTTAGCACTTGATGAGTGTTTGCTGATTGGTTGATTGGTTCTTCTACCAAGATAAACCATAACCCTTCTATTTAATCCAGAATATAAACCTTTCCACCCCCATCATCCCAAAAAGTCTGACAAAGTATATTTAAGAAAATGGCTTTTGTACTCTTTAAAATATGCCATAATTAAAAATTAAGGTGTTCTCTGCTAAGTGCTTTTGCTTTTTATCTTCCTTATAGTTTAAAACAAATGGTAATTCTCACAAACTTAAAAATTTGGGCACTATCACTAAATACAGGCAAGAATACAGGGCCTGGAGTCAAGAAGTCTCATCTTCACAAATTCAAATATGGCCTCTTTGGGCAAGTCATGTAACCCAGTTTGCCTCATTTTCCTCATCTGTAAAATGAGTTGAAATGACAAACTATTCCAGTCCTTTTTCAAAGAAAACCTCAAATGAGGTCAGTAGAGACCAACTAAGGAATAACAACATCACTGCTTTATTATCAAATCAGGTTCGATTAACATCTCAATATTCTAACAAAAATTATGTCTTGATCATACATTCCATGCTTGTAATAAAAATAAGTTTCATTCCAGTGAAATTTGGTGCATCCTTATCCAACCTGTGGTCATTCTGAAGTTTTAGCAAGCCTAAATTCTAATGTTTGCAGTAATGCATTCTTTTTACTCAAAGAGCCAGCCAGATTAACCTTTCTTTGAAGAATATTCAGAAATAACAGGGAATGAAAAACTAGAGAGAAATAATGGTTATAAAGTCTCCTTAATAATACCAATAACTCAAAACTATCATTATTTAGACGACCACCTCAAGGCTTTAGCATAAATAAATTAATTAATAATATATATATATATTTAATATCAAAAGAGAATTCAAGTTTTCTGACTATATAAGCCCGTTCAAAGAAAATCACTGACAAAAATATTACAGAATTTAACCCAAAAGCCAAAACACAAGATTTTTAAAAAATGAAACCTTACACTCTATTAATTACTTCATCTTCATTAATCAGTTTGCTCCCCAATATAATCAATGTTACCTCACCAATTGCTTTTCAAAGAAAAAGAAAAAACACAGATATACACACACATACACACATACATACACACACACACACACATATTTTTATGGCAACCCACACAAAAATATCAGAGTGGCAATGTTATTCTTCAGATCTTACCTAAAGAACCAGTTTTTGATTTTCCAAATAGAGGGAAAAAGTAATTTCGAAAATAATGTCCATGGTCTATGTTGAGAAACAGGGAAATGAGGATGAAATTTGAGTGGTAAGAAAGCAGGTGTGAGCTAGGTAAGTTTGGCAGTACACAAAGCAAGGGAAAAAAGCTGAGATGTTCTTTGGAAAGAAGGGGAAAGCAACAGATTTGTTTAAGGGGAAAAAAGAGGTGAAGAGGTTTGTGGTTTTGAAAGTGAAAAAAAGGAAGCTGGTACCAAGGAAGGAGAAAAAGTGAAATTTAAGTGGGGGGGATAGGAAGGAGAAGTTACTGAAAGGGGGTGAGGATAAGAAAATTAAGGTAGCAAAGATTTGGTTAGGAAAGGCAGGAGACAGAAGGATATAAGGACTCAGATTCACCCATCCCAAGGAACCGAGTCTGCCCCTCCAATGTGGGGGACAAGCTTGCTCTACCACCTGCAGCGCGAAGGAGGAATGGAGTGTGGGAAGAGAATGGGGAGGAGAGAAATAATGGAGAGGGGAGAAAAAAGAATGGGAAAGAGAAGAGAGAGAATGGTGAAAGGGGGGAACAGAAGGAGAAAGGGAATAAGGAAAGATAAAGAATGTAGAAGAAGGGAGAAAATGGGAAAGGAGAAAGAGACGAAAAAATAGAAAAGAAAGAGAATAAAGAGGGGAGAGAGAAGGCCAAGGGAAAACGGAGGGAGACAAAATGAGAAGGAAAAATAATGGGGGAAGAGAGAATAAAGAAGGGGAGAAAGAATGGAGAGAGAACTGGAAGGAAAGAGAATGAGGAAGGGGAGAATGGGGAAGGGGCGAAGAACGTGGCTTTCTCCCCCGTCTATCCCGTTCCTCTCTCTCTCTCTCTCCAGCTAGTTCCACCGCCCCCCCTCCGCTGCCAGCCCCCCTTTCTCCCCTCCGCGCCCTCACCCCAAGTGGTCCCCTTCTCTCCCCTCCTATCCCTTTGCCCCGCCCCTCTTCCCGCCGTACCATCCCCCCAATGTCTCACTGTTCCCCAAAACTAAAGGGGAAAGCGGGGGTGAGCCCCGGGGCCGGCGATCCAAGCCCGGCCGCCCCGCCCCTCTCCCGTGGGCCTGTCCATCGCCTCCCGAGCCTCCGTGGCCTCCCCAATCCCGGCCTCTCCCTCACCTCCCATGATCCCGGCCCCGGCCCGGACTCCAGTCGGACCAATCCGTCCTGCCTTGGCTTCGGCTCCCGCTCCGGCTCCGGCTCCGGCTCCGGCTCCGGCTCCTCCGCGCGCGCTCCCCGCCTCCTCGGGGGAGGAAGGAGGGAGACCGCCCACCTCCCGAGTGCGCCCCCTGCCAGTCCCACTGCGCCGTGCAGCCTTGTCTCTGAGCGCAGCGTTCTTTGGGACCCGGCCCCGGCGACGCTGCGGGTACCGCGGGATTTGGGTTCCGGCGCGGTCCCCGCCCTTTCCCCCCTCTCCCCCCATTCTCCCCCCTCCCACCTCTCCCACTCCTATCCCCTCCGGCTTCTTTCCTGCAACCCCTCTCCCGCCAGACTCAAACGTTGCTTCTGGTTGGAGAGCTGACCCTTTTTTCCGAGTGAGGGACAGGTGCCGATGCAGCCACGTTGCTCCTTTGTCCCTATGTCTTTTGCTTTTTTGCATAAGTAAAATGTGTCACCAAGTCACTTTCAAGCTTGGAGATTGCAGGGTCCCCAGGGTTTATCATAAAATCAGAGACTAGTAGAACTGCAAACTTAAAAGGTCATCGAATCCAGACTCTTGTTTTACAGATGGGAAACAGAGGCAAAGCTGGACGGGACTAAAGAAACCGTCAAATCCCTAATTTTACAAACCAGGAAACTGAGGGCCGATAAAGTCATAGGGTCAAAGAGCTAATATGAGCTTAGAGGCTATCGGTCCATCTAGTTCAAACTCTTTATTTTACAATTGAGCAGCCATATCCCCAAAGAAGTTAGGACAGTTGCCTAAGTCCTTTATCTGGAGATGCTCAAAGTTATATGCAAAATAATGGTGGGGATCATCAATCAACAAACGTTGATGGAACACCTAAGGGTTAAGCACTGAAGATACAAAGAAAAAGTAAAAACAGTTCTTTCTGCCAAGGAGATTACATTGTTTCTAATGAAGGACACAACTATATAGATTGTTACATAGACGCGAGGGCAACACAAAACATAAAGGCAGGAGAGGGAGCCCTGTTCTTTGTCAAATACCGTAAGCATACCATTGTGACTGAAGGACAGAAATCTATACAGACTGGAAAGACAAGGGGCCAGTTTGTGAAGAACTTTAAAAGCAAAACATTGTTTTTTATCTTAAAGGAGCCCATTGGAGAGGTGTATGTTTAGGGAGAGGTGACATAATAAGATTAAATGTTTAGCAAAATCATTTTGACAACTGAGGGGAAGATGAATTGGAATAGGAAGAAACGTGAGGCAGGAACTCCAGTTTAAAAACCTATTGAAGTTGGGGCAGCTAGGTGGCTCAGTGGATAGAGCACCAGCCCTGAATTCAGGAAGACCTGAGTTCAAATCTAGCCTCAGACACTTAACACTTCCTCGCTGTATGACCCTGGGCAAGTCACTTAACCCCAGCCTCAGGGGAAAAAAAAAAAAACTATTGAAGTAATCCATCTGAAAGGTGGCCTACAGTGGTGGCCATGTGAAAAGATTTAAGGGAACATCTATGCTGGAGAGAAAAAAAGTATAAGATTTGGCAACTGATTAGACGTGTATGTAAGTGGCTATGGAGTTCAAAATGTACAATAATCAATTGCTTTTTTTAAAAAAATGGGAATGAGAGAAATTAGAACTAGATGTATATAGATCTTGGAATGATAATTCAACCCATGGGAATTGTGAGAAAAAAAATTGTGAAAAAAAAAGTGAAAGGATATTGGGGAGAGAGAGAGAGAGAGAGAGAGAGAGAGAGAGAGAGAGAGAGAGAGAGAGAGAGAGAAGAAGAAGAAGAAGAAGAAGAAGAAGAAGAAGAAGAAGAAGAAGAAGAAGAAGAAGAAGAAGAAGAAGAAGAAGAAGAAGAAGAAGAAGAAGAAGAAGAAGAAGAAGAAGAAGAAGAAGAAGAAGAAGAAGAAGAAGAGAGGAGGAGGGAGGAGGAAGAGAAGAGAAGACGGGGAGTAGGTGGAGGGAAAGGGAGGAGGAGGGGGAAGAGAGAGAGAGAAAAGATGCAAAGGACAGCAGAGTCACAAAAACTCAGAGAGTTTAAAGTGTCCAAAATAAAATCAATAGTGTCAAATGCTGGAGGCAAGTTAAGGATAAAGATTGAGAAAAGCCCATTAGATTTAGCAATTAAGAGATTGAAGTAGTTTTGAGGGGAGAAATTTCTTTTGAGTGATGAAGTCTGATTGCAGAGTTTATGAAACTGCCTATGCTGATACAAATTGGCACCAACTCTATAATTTATAGTTTTACAGAGGTGTTTGGGACACCAAACTAGGATTCAGGGATCATAAAGCTAGTATATTTCAGAGGCTATACTTGATACTTTTTCATCAGCATATATACCTTAACCATTCCCTAATAGTTCTATGTTCAAATATAAACACCTCTATTTCACACTTAAAATTCTTACAACTTGGTCCCATCCTATATTTCTGGCCTTCTTACACATCATTTCTTCATTTATTCTATGTACTTCATATTTTCCAACCAAACTAACCTGTTATCTTTTCCTCAAACATAGTTTTCTCTCTCTCAGCTTTGGGTCTATTTCTTGTGCTCTTTCCAAGTCATATTTGGACTAGATGATATCAGAAGGCCTTACGAAAACTGAGATCACATGATTCATCTCTATTATTCTCATCACTACTAGAACCTTTCCTAATGTTGTATTGTCCTTTGTTTTTTATCCTTCAACCAAAATTACAACATTATGTTAGAGTCAAATTACAATATGTCCCACTGTAGCTGATCAGACCAATAAGAGCTCTGAATGCTCTGCCATAGATCGGATATAAATAGTCCATATGAACATTTGGGGCAACTTCTCTAATCTTGCATATATTGCCTTTCCTTTGGGATAATTCAATTTTGCTTTGCTCTTAGACACAGCACCTTCTCTGATGAGGGCACATCATGCTATGCCAGTATCTCCTACATCATACAATCAATTTTAAAGTTCTTAAGAGACACCTTGAGAGTATCCTTATATCGCTTTTTCTGACCACCTTGTGAGTGCTTACCCTGTATGAGTTCTCCATAAAGTAACATTTTTGGCAAGCATACATTTGACATTAAAACAATGTAGCCAGCCCAAAACAGTTGTGCTCTTTGTAATAGAGTTGGAATGTTTGGCAGTTTAGTTCGAGAAAGAATCTCAGTGTCTGGTATTTTATCCTACCAGGTCATCTTCAGAATCTTCCTAAGACAATTCAAATGGAAATGATTCGGTCTCCTGGGATGGCACTGGTAGACTGTCCAGATTTCACAGGCATGCAAAAACGAAGTCAGGGCCCATCTAGGTGGCACCAGTGATTAGAACACAGTGATTAGAAGTCAGGAGGACCTGAGTTCAAATCTAGCCTCAGACACTGAACACTTCCTAGCTGTATGACCCTGGGCAAGTCATTTAACCCCAATTGCCTCAGAGAAAGAAAGAAAAAAAGAGAGAAATCGGTACAATGGCTGATCAGCACTATAGACCTTCAGTTTGGTAATCAGTCTTATACTTCTCTCCTATACTTTCCTTCAGAGCCTCCCAAATACACGCTTGCCTGGGTTCTGGACAATGGACAATGTTCTCAAGCTTTCCCATTCACCAATGGAATAAAACAAGGCTGTGTGCTTGCTCCCATGCTTTTTAGAATGATGTTTTCAGCTATGTTGTCAAAAGGCTTCAACAAGAATAAACATGGAATCAAAGTCAACTAATACACTGATGGTAAATTCTTCAACTTGAAAAGGCTACAACCCAAAATCAAAATAGAAAGAGTGTTGGTGCATGATTTTTTGTTTGCTGATAATTGTGTACTCAATGCAGCCTCTGAAGCAAAGATGCAACAAAGTATGAATCAATTGTCTACCACTTGTACTAATTTTGGCCTAATAATTAACACCAAGAAAACACAAATCCTCCATCAGCCAGGATCCCACTATACATATGTGGAACCATCAACCTTTTTATATTGTACTAATCACAGCTTTCATTATCATGCTCAATCAATGTACTTCTTTGATGAGCTAGGGCTGTTTGTTTGTTTGTTTTTAATTCAATTCAACAAATATTTATTCAGAGACAATGATGAACTGTGATAGACCTGGAGATGATGAAAAAGGAATAAGAGGGGAAGGAAAAGAAGTAAGATGAGGATGAGAAAGAGGAGGAGAAGGAAAAGGAGGAAGAAGAGAAGAAGAAGAAAAATAAGGAGAAGGAAGAGAAGGAAAAGGAGGAAGAGGAGAAGAAAGAAAAAGAAGAGGAAAAGGAAGAGGAGGAGGAGGAGAAGAAGAATGAGAACAAGAACAAATACAAGAAGAAATAAATCAGTCTTGGTCTCAACCAGCTCCAAATGAGGAAGAAGGGAAAGAAGAGGGTAGGAGTAAGAGTAATGCAAGATAATAGACAAAGCCTATACAAGGCAATTCAAGATAATTTCAAGAGGTAGAAAGAGATCAGAAAAGGCTTTGTGGAACTTTACAGAGCTTTAAAAGAAGACTGATTCTAAGAGGCAGGGAAAATGTTCTATAAAGAGAATTACTAGCAAGTTCCTTTGACTGCAATAGAGACTTCATGAAGGGGAATCATATTAAATAAGACTGGAAAAATAGATGGGTTGAGGTCAGAGCATGAAAAGCTTTAAAAATTAGACTGAGGAGTATATGTTTTATACTTTAGAAAATAGGGATCCAGTGAAAAATTTTAGTAGGAGATTGGCATGGTCAGTTTCAAGAATATCAATTTAACAACTGTGTGGAGGATGAATTAAAGAGGACTGCTGTTCATTTTCCTAAGCTACCAGCATATGCCCGGGATCCTTGTAAACAGTCAATGTTCCTTGAAGGAATAAATAAATCATCATCTATCTCATAACTGTCATGTTCATTCTCACATTATTTTCATTATTATATCACTATTATAGGGAAAAGTTAAGCTATAACAAACTATCATGTTATGAACTACTACACTGGGTTGAACATTCTAGCATCAGTAAGCATATTCAACCAACATAAAAAGAAGAAGCTGCTCAAAATAAGATAAGATGAAATAAAAGGTAGAGATAAATTAAGCAGAACAGACAAGATAAAGAATCTTGAGGACAAAGGGTAGCACAGTCTGCATACTGCCTTTATTTCCTCATTACCCAATCTTTTATAATATGGTTTCCTCCTGACGAAACTCTTCTCAAAGATCACCAACAATCTCTGACATGATGAAGACAGTGGCTTTTTATTAGTCTTTATCACCCTCAAGCTTTCTGCCTGTTATTTTTCTAAACCAAAACTTCTTAGGATTGCATGACAATGTGGGAGTTGTGAAATTGTAATTTATTATCAGTAATTTTTAATTTGTATACCTATTTTATATACCTATATATTCAAAGTCATAAAATTTCTCAAGTGACAAAGGGTCCTAAGTGAAAAAAGTTTAAGAAGCTCTGTTCTAGACAATCCTTTCATTTGACTTCACTGATTGTTCTTTTTCCTAAGTTCCACTTTCCATCCTATTTGACCATTCTTTCTCAGTCTCCATGAATATGATGAGGTTTAGGTTTTGGGATTCCCTTTGTCAGGGAACCAAAATAAGATTAGGGTTCCTGGTGGTCAGGGAGTTAAGTGATAAGGTCTATTGGCAAGTTCAGGGTTCAGGGAACCAAATGAAACCCCTACTCCCCTACATCCTCTTGGGATTTGGTGCAAGGATAGGGAGTTTTGGGGAATCCCCTTCTGGCAGCACATAGATTTTCTGTAAAGGAATTTACAAACCCAAAAAGATTAGACTGATAAAAGAGGTTTATTATTGGCATTGGGAAGTCAGCCTTTACTATGCATGAATAGAAAGGCTAAATTCCTTAGAAGCAAAATCTGACAAAGAAGTAAAGTTTCTAGTAGAGAGATCCCCTCAGAGGAGTATAAGTCTTGTTAGGGAAATAGGTGAGAATAAAGAGAGGGTAGCACTGGAAGAGAATATTATTCCAGTGGGCAGAGGTTTCCTTGGCATAGCATGGCATGTCAGGACCTCTGCAAAGAAATTGCTGTTTTTATAAGAGAGTCTTTGGCTACATTCCAAGCCTGTCCTATGGGGGCTGGGGTAGTGGGTAGAATTCCAAGTTGGCTCTTTTATCTGCAAGCTGGATTTCCGATTAAACTGGCTAGCCCCACCTGAATTGAATAGAAAATCTTCAATTCAGTGGGATTGGTTTCTCCAACTCTGAACTCAACCAGCCCCACCTAAGTTACAGAAGGAAGATGCTTGTCCTTGGCCGGGGTCCCCACAGACACAGGGTTCAAGGAGAGATTTCAGGGTCCCTTCTTCACATTCACTGACTTCTTTTCAAGCTCTAAGTATGAGTATGTCCTAAGGTTCTATCTTCAACCCTCTTCTCGCTCTACATTCTCTGCTTTGATTGATGGTAATCACTTCCATAATTTTAATTATCACCTCCAAATCTTTATACTCCAGATCTCCAAAATCTTTGTTTTTACTCCTGACCTCTCCTCTGAATTCTTAACGGATCATTTCCTGAAAATAAATTACATCCCTATAATGAAATCTCTTTGAAAGAAACATGTTATTTGATCAGGAAAGTTTCCTCATCATGAGCTGACAGCTTTACTTTGAAACTGTATAGAATATAGGACAAGTTCACTGATAACCTCCTAGAAAGAAATACTTTTTTATGTGCTAAGTCTTTGTAAATATACATTTATGAGTGCTTTTATTTTGATCATTTCTTTCATATGAAGGCAATATTTACATTGTACATTGAGTACTTTAATGATACCTTTTGGAAGACCCTAGGCTTTAGCCATATCTAAGTTTTAAGCAATTTTCTTCAGAGTTCCACTGTGTGAATATAGAGAGCTGAAGAAAATGAGAAAATATCTGACCTCTTTCTTTGTAAGCTGGGGTCCCCAAGAATTTAATCCAGTCTATATATTTCAGTTGTTGCTTGTTGTTATCCATCCTTCATACTGGAAGAAGACAAATGATATCATGAGGAAAACGTCTTGACTTGTGAATAAGAATTATGTATCCTTTAGTAGGAGAGAAAATTCTTAGTCCCCAGGATATGTCACTTTTTTTTAATATCAAAAAGCCTTTTCTATATATTTTCCCACTATATATCTCAGAACCCTCCTTTGTAGCAAAAAAAAAAAAAAAAAAAAAAAAAAAAAAGTTAGGAACGATGAAAAATTCAAAATTAATGAATATAATAACTCTGTCCATGTCTGATACATGTAACTTTTGTAGTAATCTGACCTCTGGAGTCAGTATTGATCATACTTTTTATTTTGAATTTGGTTGCCATTTTATATTAGTTATTATTTGTACCATTGTAATTGTTGTGTACATTGTTCATCAAATCTGCTTATTTTACTCAGAATCAGTCATATGAGTCTTACCAAGTTTCATTGAGTTAATAATTCCCATTTTCTTACTCCACAATAAAATTTTATTACTTTTATATACCTCATTATGTTTAGCCATTCCCTAATAAATATGTATCTATTTCCAATTTTTTGGAAATTGTTTCTAATTTTATTCTTGAGAAAGTGCTTCTATCAATGTTTTAGGGTACATGGGAACTTTCTTTTTGCATCTGATTTCCTTGGAGTATATGTGTGTGTGTGTGTGTGTGTGTGTATGTGTGTATATGTGTGTGTGTGTATGTTTTGCTTCAAAACAAGAATTCAAAACAGAAGCAAAAACAAGAATTACAGATGGGCAGCCTTCGGGCTCCATAGTATAAATAAATTTTTTAAAAAAGATCAAAAAGGTCCCTAGTATGCTGAGTAGATTCTCTAATGGTGAATTTACACAAGAAAATGGACAAATATCATACTAACTGGACAAGCACATAAGGTTACAATCTACGTGATTAGAAGGAGTGACTACATTGATGAAATCTTAGATGTTCTAGACTATTGAAGAATCTATTTTTAACAGAACTAGAATTTCACAAAAGTTTCCAGGCTATACCAAATTGACAACTCATTCAGTTCAAACTTCTATGTAAAATTTTTTTTTTAATGAAAAAGATTTTTCCATTACATGTTATTTTAAATAAAAGGGAAGTGGATGCCCATCAGTTAGGGAATAGCTGAATAAGTTATGGTATATGAAAGTAATGGAATATTATTGTTCTATAAGAAACAATCAGCAGGATGATTTCAGAAAGACCTGGAGAGATATATCTAAACTGATGCAAATGAAGTAGATAGAACCAAAAGAAGGATTGTACACAGCAACAACAAGACTATGATAATCAACTGTGATGGACTTGGCACTTTTCAACAATGTTCAACAATAGATTTGTGATGGAGAGACTGCCATCTGAATCTAGAGAAAGGATTGTGGGGACTGAATATGGATTGCAACATAGTATTTTCTCCTTTTTGATGTTGTTTGCTTATTAGTTTTTTTTCCCTCTTTTTTTTTTTCCTTTTTGATCTGATTTTTTGGGGGGCAGCATGATAAGTGAGAAAATATGTTTAGAAGCATTGCACATAGCCTATATTGGATTACTTGTTGTCTAGGGAAGGGGGGAAAGGGTGAGAAGGGAGAAGCATATGGAACACAAGGTTTTTCAAGGATAAATGTTGAAAACTATCTTTGCATGTATTTTGAAAAATAAAAAAATTATTTAAAAAATAAATTATTTCAGTGTTCCCATTTATCATACGTAATGGATTGCTTTTGAAGGAACTTCTACAAAGATTAGCTATTTTTGTATTCCCCTGGCCCAGGATTCTCTGTGGGACATCTGAAGCCATGAAAGTAACAACTATCCAAGAGGCAACAGGTACCACTTGGATTTTTCACTGGATATAAAACTACTTTCTAATAGGAGGGAAAGAACCAGACTTAGATATACAAATTATTCACATTCATCACTATGCATACAACTGCAAGCAGAACAGAAGCTTGTTTGACAGGGAAGGGGGTTTGACAGTCAAAAGAAGCCTAGTCATATTGCTGCTTCCATACCTCCCTATTATGGAGCTAAACAGTGAGTGAGTCAGCAGTGGGAGGTTGCTGCTATGATCCAGCAAGCCTGAAAGGAAGATATGAGAACAAACATATGGCATAGAAGAACTAGCAGAAACTATTCAATTAAACTTAGCTTGATTGAATAAGTCACTAGTAAAGTACTGATTTTTCATGTGACAATCCAAAGAAACATCAAGATCTCCCCATTGTCTACTAAATAAAACAACAAGGCTTTAGACTGTCATTCAAAGCCATTTACAATATGACTCCAACCTATTATTAAAGTCTTGTATCAATTTATTTTCCTTCACTTCAAATTGAATTCCTCTCAGTCTCCTTTTTACATATTGCCTTCTTCTTCCTCCATGCCTTTACCTACACAGTTTCCCTATACTTTGAAAGTATTCCCCCCTCTCAGCCTCCATATAAGATCTAGAATTAGAAATGACCCTTAGGGTTACAGAAATATGTATGCTCATTGAAAATACCACTCAGCAGCTAGTACATTGAATGTAATAGAGGCTTAATAAATACTTGTTGAATTAAAATAAGTTGTATAAGTGAGGAAGATGAAGAAAATGAAGCTCTGAATATTTATGTAATTTGCCCACTATCATACAAACATAAAATCTAGGTTTTGAGCCCCAAATCTGTTGCTCACCACAAAAGATAATATTTCCCTTTCTTCAGAGCCTAGGTCAGACCACTTAAACCATGTGAATCTCAATTTCTTCATTTATAAAGTATAGAGAATAAAATTTGTAGAATATATCCCATGGAACCATTTGTGAGAATCAGATGAGATATTTGCAAAAGAAAGTGTTTTATTAACCTTAAATCTCTATATGTTGTAAGCTGTGGGATTTTTTTGTGATATGAATTCAATTTAATAAACTTAAGCAAAGACCTAATATTATCTCAAGTAAGGAGGTATTATGCCAGGAACTGAGAAGGGCATAAAGCTAAATACAAATATATATATATATATATATATGAATACAAAATGGATAATTTTGATTACATTAAGTTAAAAAAATTTTGTGCAAATAAACCAATGCAGACAAGATTAGAAGGGAAGCAAAAAACAAGAGGAAAAAATGTAATATCCAAAGGTTCTGATAAAGGCCTCATTCCTAAAACATATAGAGAATTGACTCAAATTTGTAGAATACAAGCCATTCTCCAATTGATAAATGGTCAAAGGATTTGAACAGACAATTTTCAGATGAAGAAATTAAAACCATTTCTATGAAAAATGCTCTAAATCATTATTGATCAAAGAAAGGCAAATTAAAACAACTCTTGGGTATCACTACATACTAAGTGTGGTGGCTAAGATGACAGAAAAAGATAATGATTGATGGAAAGGATGAAGGAAAACTGGAACACTAATACACTGTTATGGAGTTGTGAAATTATCCAACCATTCTGGAGAACAATAGGGAACTATACCCAAAGGACTATCAAATTGTGCATACCTTTTGATCTCTACTCGAACTGTATCCCAAAGAAATTATAAAAAAGGGAAAAAGGACCCACATGTGCAAAAATATTTGTAGCAGCCTTTTTTGAAGTGATAAGGAACTGGAAACTGAATAGATACCCATCAGTTGGAGAGTGAGTGAATAAATTATGGTATATGAATGTTATAAAATATTATTATTCTATAAGAAAGGATCAGCAGGATGATTTCAGAGAGACCTGGAGAGACTTACAGGAACTGATGCTGTGAAGTGAGTAGTACCCAAAGAACATTATACACAGCAACAAGTTTGTACAATAATCAATTCTTGACAGAAATGACTTTTTTTCAACAGTGAGGTAATTTAGGCCAGTTCCAATGTTCTTCTGATGGAGAGAGCCATCTGCACCCAGAGAGAGGATTATAGGGACTGAGTGTGGATCACTTTTCATTTTTTTGTTGTTGTTTGCTTGAATTTTGTTCTTTCTAATTTTATTTCTTTTTGATCTGATTTTTCTTGTGCAACATGATAATTGTGAAAATACATATAGAAGTATTACAAATGTTTAACATATATTCAGTTACTTGTCTAAGGGAGTGGGTGAAGGGAAGGGAAGGAGAAAAAAATTTGGAGCACAAAGTTTTGCAAGAGTAAATGTTTTGAAAATAAAAAGCTTTATTTTTAAAAAGATCTGTATCCTCATGGAGCTGACAGTCAATAGTATGCAAAGGAAATCAGGGACAGAGGTAAAATATGTAAGATGTACACAAGCATATATATGTATATATTATTATGTAAATATATATGGTATATATACATACATGTGTATATGTATATGCATCATATGCATATGTATATGTATAGAACAGGGAACTCCTAGTGATGAATTTCCTATAGGTGCTACCTGTGAATGTATAATGAATCTTTTCTTGATCCTGCCTTTTCTCCAGCTAAAAGCCAGTCACCTATCTCTTCTCAAACTCCTCATAGGACTCAGAATGATTTAATTCAAAAAGCATATATTAAGAAGTAGCTGGTGGCACAGTGAATATAGTGGGGAGACGGTATCAAAAGGACCTGAATTCAAATCCTAATTCATACACTCATGCTACATGACTCTAAACAAGTATCTTAACTTCTGTCTGCCTCAGTGTCCTCATCTGTAAAATGGAGATGGAATAGAACCTATCTTCTAAGGTTGCTATGAGGATGACAGCAATATTTGTAAATATGCCTTGCAAACCTTAAAGCACTATTATAAATAACTTTATTTATTTGTTTAAGTGTAAGGCACTGTTCTAAATGCCAAGTATACAATTTTAAAATTATAATGTTGTTATTTGTATACATTTTATCTCCCCTCAATAATGAATAGGTTTAATATACATAATACTGTCCCAACCAAATTCATTGAATAATACAGTTAATATATTTTAACCAAATCCCATTATAATATTATGAAATTTTTTGCATCAATTACCCAAAACTTTTTTTAAATTAAAATTTTAAAAATTGCCCAAAAATGAGTGACATTTGGTAAGTAGATAGATGAGAAAAAGAGAGAAGGGGAGAAGGCTAACCTTCCTGCCGTAAGATGATAGTGCTCCTTTAGTGATATTTTGTTAAATGAAATAGATTTTTTACAACAAATGGGAAATATGAGAATCATTTCTGAATCAACTGGGCAGGAAACGGCAGTAGTACAGTAGAAAGAGCACAAAGTTTGGGATCAAAGAATATAAATTCAAAACCTGGCTCTGCTACTCACTACCTGCATAATCTTGATCAAGTCCACTGATCTCTTTGAGCTTCAGTTTCCTCATCTTTAAAATAAGGAGGTTGGACTAGAAGGTATCATCCCTCTCTATGACAATCTTTGTACAGTCCTTTTCCATACAATCCTCTTTTTAGCCTATACTGTATACTGTATACTGCAATTCTACTCCCTTGCCTAGCTCCAGATTGCTACCCCTAGAATTCCACTGTCAAGATATCCTGGGGTCCACTTTTATCCACTCTGCATGGAAATATTGCCCAACTTTTCTAGTGGATTAGCCACTTTCCTAAGACAGCTACAGCCATGGCTTGGCTTGTCCTTTGAGCCATCATCATGCCTCTTTATCTCAATCAATTCTTTTTTTTCTCAAATGAAAGAATTTCAAGTTATAGCTCTGCATACCTAGCAGGAAGGAAATTTTGTTGAAAAGCAGAGAGAAAGGGCATTACCCACCAAAAAATGGGTAGCATCTTTGATCTACTATGGATCAATATGGCATAAGCTATAGAGTTTATCTGCAGCAGAGGAAATAAGCACTACTAAACCCCCACTACAATGTTTTTGTATTTCATAGCATTTGAGACAGCTAGGTAATACAGAGGATAGAGCACAAGGCTTGAAATCAGGAAGATTCATTTTCCTGAGTTCAAATCTAGCCTCAGACACTTACTAGCTATGTGAAAATAAGCAAGTTAAGTAGCCCTATTTGCTTCATTTCCTTGTGGTAAAATGTTCTGGAGAAGGAAATGGTAAACTATTCTATTATTCAGTATCAAATGGGAAATGGCAAACCATTCCAATATCCAGTATCAAATGGGATCATGAAGAGTCAGACATAACTGAATATAGCATTTGTCATATATTTCCTTTACTATAGTTATTTACCATCTTGTATTAAACAGAGGTATAATAAATACCTTTGCCCTCTGTTGGATTTTGAAAAGAGACTAGCAAGAAGCAAAATGGACCTGATTATAATGAGTGACCCTTTACAAGTCTCCTTCCTCCTAAAATAATTGTCTCAGGGTACATACACCTGTGAGCTAGACATATGTACTCAAAAATGGTAGAGCAAAAAGAAATATGGTCTAGATTAATAAACCTCACCCTCAACAGAAAAAAAAAAACAAAAAACTCCTCTAAACAGTTCTAGAAATGAGTTAGGTTAAATTCTTGTGTGAAAACTCAAGAAAAATTCATAATGAGTCATTTTTTCTCAAAAAGATTGTCATGGAGAGGCAGACAGGGATGTGAATCTTGAGGAGATGGTCTGACAAGGACAAAGACATGGAGTACACTCTAGCCCAGGGAAAAGGTATGCACCAGAATAAGAAGGAGTCCCAGACCTATACTTACCAGAGCACCACACGAAGAGTGCAAGAACAATACCAACTGGTAACTTACTGACTTACTACCCAGTTCTGAATAACAAATCCATAGTAGACTAAGAAATGGATCTGTGCCAAGGAATGGTGTTCCAGTATAGGGAATCATCACAGAACTCAGCCAAGTTTAGAAGCAAGAAGCAGCAATATGGCTTATATTCTTAGGAATAAAATGGGATCCCAACTGCAGCTACTATGCTCAATCTGAAGCCTGCAAAAAGATATCCAGAGTAGAAGTCCCAGACCAAAAACAAACAAAAAAATTTCTCCAGTTCAGTTGCTCTGAACCAACAGAGTTTTCCCTCCCCAAATGATAAGAGATGAGTCCAGCAGCAGTCTAAACTGCTCAATCCTAAATTAGGTTAGCAATTTACAGAGATCAGATAAAGGGCCAGCAATCATACATTGACCTAGGTCAGATCACGTTAGGAGCACTGAAAGCTTGTGGGTCTGCTGCCTGAGCAGTCCCTGAGATTCTGAAATGCAATACAAAACCCTGCAAGAAAAGTAGCAACAAGACCAACACCTTTCCTTCAGAAGAATATGAAGCTAACCCCTAACATCAACTGTGAAATCAAGAAACAGGCTTGAAAAGTAAGCAAACAAGAATCCTACAATAAAATGCTATTTTGGTGACAGAAAATTCAAAACACAAACACAAAAGTAAAGGATGACTCCAACCATTTCGCTGCAGTGGAACATGTATTGGACTACCTGCCAACTAGGGGAGGGGATGGGGGGAAGGAGGAGAAAATTTGGAAAAAAGGTTATGCAAAGGTCAATGTTGGAAAAATTATCTATGCATATACTTTGTAAATAAAAAGCTTTAATTTAAAAAAAAAGAGTTTAAAACTTTTTTAATGAGAACTATAGAGGAAAAAGTTTGAAGGAAATGAAAATTATAACAAAGAATTAGAAAGGGAATTGACAATTGGCATACAAAATTGGTTCAAAACTTTGCTTAAACAACAAACTTTCCAAAAATTAGAACAGAAATCAATGACTCCATGAGACAACAAAATATTAAAACAAAATAAAAAAACTTTGGGGGAGGGGGAAATAGAAGAAAATGTGATGCATCTCATCACAAAACAAGTGACCTGAAAAACAGATTAAAAAGTAAAATTAAACACAAATGAAGTCATAGTTAAACAATTGGAAGAAAATCAAGTACTCATGGGTAAATTGAACTAATATAATAAAACTGACAATTCTATCTAAATTTATCTACTTATTTAGTGTCATACCAAACTGCCAAGAAATTACTTTACAGAGCTAGAAAAAAATAACAGAGTTCATCTGGAAGAACAAAAGGTCAAGAATTCCAAGGGAATTAATGAAAAAAATGCAAATGAAGATGGCCTAGCTATACCAGACCTAAAACTATATTATAAAGCAGCAGTCAACAAAACCATTTGGTACTGGCTAAGAAATAAAGTAGCTGATCAGTGGAACAGATTAGGTTCACAAGACACAATAGTCAAATGACTATTGTACTCTAATGTTTGATAAACCCAAATGCCCTAGCTTCTGGAATAAGAACTAACTATTTAATTTAAAAAAAAAAAAAAAAAAGTGTTGGGAAAATTGGAAAATAGTATGGCAGAAATTAGGCACTGACTCACACCTAACACCCTATACCAAGATAAGGTTGAAATAGGTTCATGATTTAGATATAAAGAGTGATACTATAAACAAATTAGAAAAATAAAAGATAGCCTACCTCTCAGATTCTTGGAGAAGAATTTGTGATCAAAGAACTAGAGTACATGATGAAATGCAAAAAGGATAATTTGATTGAAGTTTTTGTACCAAAAAAAAAAAAAAAAAAAAACAGTGTAGACAAGACTAGAAAGGAAGCAGAAAATTGGGGGAAAAGTTTTATTTTCAATGGTTCTGATAAAGGCCTTATTTCTAAAATACAGAGAATTAACTGCATTTTGTAAGAATTCAAGCCATTCTCCAACTGATAAATGATCCAAGAATATGAGCAAACAAATTTCAGATGAAGAAATAAAAAACATTTCTAGTCATATGAAAAAATGCTCTAAATCACTATCAGAGAAATGAAAATTAAGACAACTCTGAGATACCACTTCACACCTCTCAGATTGGCTAAAATGACAAGAAAAAATGATGATGATAAATGTTAGACTGATAAGGGTTGGGGTCCCTTTAAGATTCCTTTCTAATTGCCCAACTCATGACTGACTTTGATTCACAAATCCTGGTCAAAAGCACTCTTTGCTGGGCCCAGCCCCCACCATCATCAGCTCAGCTTCCCCCAGCCCTCACCTGATCTGAGCTAACTTTTTCAGTTAGCCCGCTGAAAACTTAGGGGTACCGCCCATCATCTTTTGGGTATAAAAGAGGCCAGCTGGAACACCCTCATTGCAGGAGCCCTTCCAGCCAACACATGGTATCCTCCCAGCCATGTAAGGGTTCCTGCCCGCATAGCGGCCACCTCTGGCCCTGGCATCTTTCTAACTGAATTTTACTTCCAAATTTCTACAATAAATCTTGTATTTATCAATCTAGGTTTTCGGGCCTGTAAATTCATTTTACAGAGGACACTGCGCCTCATGGGATTATATATGCACCGAGAAATGGGGTTCCCCCTTTCCTTTCCCTCATTAGTTGGTGGCCCTCACGGGGACCCCGAAAATTGTTACCCTGAAAACTAACCTTAACCTTTTCAGGTCTCTCAGAACCAATTTTCGTCCTTAGCAGCTCGAGCAGCTTCCAGGATGAATATCTGTGTTCCTACCTTCATGTTACTCTATCTCTAAAACAGAGGGCATCCAGACCTGGTTTGGGGTGCGAGCAAAGTCTCCTGTGGAGGTTACTTGCTTTTCAGGAAAAAAGTTCTCTTTTCATCTCACTCTGTCTCTAGAGTCCGCTTCTAGAGCCTAGACTTTTCTAATCCCTTTATCTGGCCAGAAAAGCCTGCCCTAAGGTCAGCGACACTTAGGAGAGTGTCTCTTCTTCACCCCTCCCCCCACCACGTGGCCAACCCTCTCAGGTCCCAGGCTGGCAGTCTCCTTGATCTCTTCTGGGGGAGATATCTGTGTTTGAGCCCTCTCGCACTCCACCGTAATGGCCAGGCTGTAGCCACGAGGGAGATGGTCAATGGATCGGGGCAAACCCAACTGCGTGAACTTTCACCTTCACCACCTGAGAAGCTCTGCGTAAGATAACATCTCTCTCTTCCCCCATCCTCTCTCTTTTCCAACCTCTCCTATGTGGCTTAACCTGCCATTTAAATGCTCCCATCCTGTCCCCTTCTTGGGGTACAGTGGGGAGATTTGGGGACTCTTCAAGATCTCTAGAAAAGTCTCCTATTCAGTTTTAAAAGGTGCTCTGCCGCAACTCTGAACGCCCCTCCCATAGCTTCTACCTGGCTCTTAAAAGGAGCCACGGCTTCCATCGTTCTCAGAGAACTAGCTTGTTCCATACCTTTTAAAATGGGACTCAGTTTCCTGACCATGCTCTCTAGGCTGGATTTTAAAACTGCCCATTTTCTTTCTAAGCCTCAGGGCATACTTTCTCCACCCACCTTCCACCGAAAAGGCTCTGAGTGAGACAGGCCAGCTTTCAAATTAATTGATCTGTTGTAGTTTTTTTTTTTTTTTTTTTTTAAGACTCGTTACAACTGGGGGACTTGCATAAAACTGACTATTGTTCTGTATGAGAAAAACTTTTAACTATTGCTCTGTATAAACCTATTTATTATTGCTGTTTCAGGAAATTTACTAGTCTGTTATATATAATCTGATAATTTCTGTAAAGGGGGGAGGGGGTAAGGAAACATATTTCAGCTGGTCAGGAAATTGGGAAAAACTGATGTCTTACTTCAGTTCAGGCCGAATTGGAAACTCTTTGCTTAAATTTGCTAGACTATGATTGGCTGGCTTATGTTTTAATTTTGAAATCCCTTATTCAGTCTTTGGGATTATTCTTTAAAAGCAAATCAGAAATCCTAGGACTGGCAGTCTCTCTGATGTTTCTCCACTCCTGTTACCCCAGTTCCTTAATTATTATTTCAGCATTTCGAGATCAGAACTCTAATGGTTGGGGTAGCCTGTCTTGGTCTAATTGCATAATTTACTCAGAAATCTCTCCTCCCTAGAGAAAGAGAATGAAGCTCTCAAACTCCATTTTTTGTCTCTCTCGGAGCCCCTCTCAGTGCCTTCTCGGGGCAGCAGGACCGCCTTGAGCACTGCTACACAACAGAGGCTGAGTTAAATGCACAAATGACCACAGACCTAAAGACTGTCCATCTCTGGCTGAGATGCTCCCCAACTGCAGAGATTCAAACAGGGAGGCTTGTGTCTCTCTGAATAAGGAGTGCTGTTCTATGCTAATAATTCTGGGGTTATTGGGGAGAAATTGGTCCTTACCACAAGTCCTTGCATTTTCTAGTTTTAGTCTGGTTTGTTTATTATTGTCCTAACTCAGTTTCCCTAATTATCCTGACTCAGTCCTGCCCCAGTTTCCCTGCCTCTTAGTCCTGGAAAACTTCCCCCTGTCTCTTTATCAGAATACTTGATAAGATCTTATGTTTCAGAATAGCAGAATGCCTCTCCCATCCCAAGCTATGGGAATGTCTTCCAATATTGCTCTTGCCTCTATTTCAGTCTTCCTGATTTACTGTTCATGAGATAACACTCCCACACACTCTATCTGCGAGGTGAGACAGCTCAATTTCCCGGGACTTGATTGACTCTGTCTGGAGCTCTATGCTCAAGTCAAGCACTGGTCATTGAGACATGGCACAACTCTGGCGAAATAATATCTCTCTCTCCCTTAGGGACGCCTAAAGAGAATGAAGGCTATACAGTTGGGGTCTGGTTACTGCCTCTCAAACTCCACTGAACAGATTAACTAATCTCTCTCCACCCACCTTACAGGGCTTCCCTGCTGTTAGCTCCTTTGAATCAAAAAGGTTGGGAAAAGAGCAATAACCAAACTTAGCTTGGGTTTCTGTGAATGTCATCCATACTTCGGTAGGATTTATTTCTAAAAGTTTAACTGCTAACCTCTTGAATTCTCTTAAGTGGAATTAGACATTCTGTATATGTTTTTAAAATACCCAATGCAAATACAATCAAACTGATTACATCTACTTGGATATGAACTCATTGGGACAAATTCCTTAATGTTATCAACATAAGATTATGATTAATATTTGTTTATGTTCTTACATTTTTTCCTCATGTAACTGGTTTTAAGATCAGAGCAATAGTCAATAGAAACTGTTAATGCGATTCAATTATGTCATACCTTGCTGTATCCTAAATCATTGTATCCTAAATGCTTGGGCAAATAAGCATTTAGCCTGGTCATCTGTCTGCTACTGGACAGCTAATAGAGATCTGTAAGACCAAAACTGATTTCTAACACCTGTTGGTTTCCCTTCATCTAGTTACCCGAGACTCAGTTCTCTCCTCAGGGCAACTCCTGCCTCCAGACACTCGGAAAGAAGCAGAGATGCCCTTTTAGACTTAAGCCCAATCTCTGCCCTGATTCCAAGCAGGAGGAACTGCCTTCTCACCACCATAGCAAACACCACAAGGGTTATGGCCCCCCAGTGTCCTGCTCCCTGGTAGAAATTTGAGGTCTGGCCCTGTTTCCCTTTTATCTCAGGACAGCCCGAACACCTCAGGGGCCGGTAAGCTGGGTAGGCTATGCTGATACTTTTCACCCTTCCTCCATAAAGAGTGGGGAAACTAGGAAGGAAAAGATTCAGGATCTTTGCTTATTGAATAACTAACTCTCTCCAAGAAAAGCAGCACAGTTTTTCCAACATTTCCAAGAGCTTAAACCGCATTCTTATCTTGATCTGCAGCTCTGACGACTGGGAATATGCCCATCCCTGGACCCTGCCTTACAGAAGAGCAGTGGTTCATTAACTATACTAGATATCAAGGCTTCTTGCCTCTCCCGGCTTCTGGTCCACACCCGTTAATCCCAAACCCAGGAGAAATTAGCTTTCCTGGTGAAATAATCTTTTCTGAGCATTTGCTCCTTTTTCTCTTTGATAATTAGATGGGACATCAGACAAGCAGCCCACAGAAGGGACCTGATGCATTTCTTGCTAAAGGTCCCATTTTTCTGAATGTCACCATCTCCACCCTGGATGACACCCCACTTTTAATCTGTTCCCGAGATCTGTTTTCTCTAGGCTTCACACCTTGGATTCTCAGCTGGCCTTTCAGCTTGGAGAACATTGACTGGGGACAACTGACTGGGACACCTCCTCAATGCCCTGCTGCCATCCTCTACACCTCACGCCGCACCTCCTGGCATGAAACCCCAAATCTCTACGACCCTTGTCAGCTTGAAGCAGTTAAAGAGGAGATCGATGCCCCTTTTCCCACATGCATGGTTTGAGGGGGGAACAATTCAAGAGGACACTGCTACTCTGAAGATCTTTGGAGAAAATCTTCAAGCTTTCCTTAAATGAAGGATACTGTCCCATATTCTTTTTTTTTTTTTTTTTCTCTTAAATGAATGTAAATCTCAACTGTTTAAGGGGGAAACTGATGAGGGTTGGAGTCCCTTTAAGATTCCTTTCTAATTGCCCAACCCATGACTGACCTTGATTCACAAATCCTGATCAAAGGCACCCTTTGCTGGACCCAGCCCCCACCATCATCAGCTCAGCTTCCCCCAGCCCTCACCTGATCTGAGCTAACTGAAAAGCCCGCTGAAAACTTAGGGGTACCGCCCATCATCTTTTGAGTATAAAAGAGGTGAGCTGGAACACCCTCTTTGTAGGAGCCCTCCCAGCCAATACATGGTATCCTTCCAGCCATGTAAAAGTTCCTGCCGGCATAGCAGCCACCTTTGGCCCTGGCATCTTTCTAACTGAACTTTACTTCCAGATTTCTACAATAAACCTTTTATTTATCAATCTAGGTTTTGGGGCCTGTAAATTCATTTTACAGAGGACACTGAGCCTCATGGGATTATCTATGCGCCGAGAAATGAGGTTCCCCCTTTCCTTTCCCTCATTAGGAAGAGATGTGGGAAAACAAGAATAGTAATACATTGTTGATGGAGTTATGAACTGATCCAATCATTCCAGAGAGTAATATGGAACTATTTCCAAAGGGCTATCAAACTGCATACCCTTTGATCTAGCAGTGTCTCTACTAGGCCTGTTTCCCAAGAGATGAAAAAAGAAAAAGGATCCACATGTGCAAAAATATTTCTAGTAACCCTTTTTCCAGTGATAAGAAACTGGAAACTGAGGTGAATGCCCATCAGTTGTAGAGTAGCTGAATACTTTTTGATATTTAAATGTTATGGAATATTATTGTTCTATAAGAAATGATCAGTAGGATGATTTCAGAAAGGTATGGAGAAACTTACATGAACTAATGCTAAGTGAAGTGAATAGAATTAAAAGAACATTGTACACAGCAACAACAAAATTATGTGATGATCAATTCTTATAGACGAGGCTCTTTTCAATAATGAGATGATTCAGGCCAATGTCACTAGACTTGTGATGAAGAGAGTCCTGCATCCAGAAAGAGGGACTATAGGGACTGAATGTGGATCACAAGATAGTATTTTTATTTTTTTGAATGTTTTGTTTGCATTTTTTTTCTTTTTCTTTTTTGATCTGAGTTTTCTTGTGCAGCATGATAATTGTGAAAATATGCATAGATGAATTGCACATGTTTAACATATGTTGGATTATTTGCCTTCTAGAGGAGGACAAAATGGGCAGAAGGGAGGGGGAAAAAATTGGAACACAAGGCTTTGCCAGAGTGAATATTGAAAACTATCTTTGCATATATTTTGAAAATAAAAAGATATTATTTTTTTAAAGTAAAACTGAAGTCATTAGATTACTCAAAAGTCATAACCAGAGAGAGAGAGGGACCTTAGACATCACATTTCAAGAAATTTTAAAAGAAAATTGCCCATGCTTAGAGGAAGAAACTTCCCCACCCTTTTGCCAGTCTATTTTATCTGTTTCTGGTGGGAAATTTTTTTTTTTTTTTCAGTCTTGCAGATAACTGTGGAATTTACTAATCTGGGCTCTTAGAAACAGGTATGTCCATTTCCAAACTCTGAGACCAAAGTAAAATGCAAAGCATATTCTAGCTCGAGTCCTGTAAACCCTCAATCAACTTTTGCTGTCCTCAAAGTGGTAGATAAGCTTCTTAACGTAGCTTTAAGTTTTTTGTTTACATTGGGAATTGGTTGGGAAGAGGGTTAGGAAGAGAATGGCAGGCAATTTGGGCATCTACCTTGGGGACCTGAGTGGGAGGGGAAATATGCCGGTTCTGAGGGTGACCACTGTAAGCCCTTCTTCAGCCATCTCTAAATTGAGAATGGGGGATGACAGGCAGATAAGTCACTACCTTAGCAGTGGCTAGTGTGGGAAAGGGGATGCACATACTACAGCCTTCTCTCATTTTCTAAGCAGTATTTAACATGTAATGGATTTTCTGCTTGTGTGCTTGTCTCCTCCAATTATCTGCTGCCTTTCTCTTTGTGCCACAAAAAGTGCTGTCCTCATTTAAAAAAAAAAAGGAAAGAAAGAAAGAAAAGAAAAGATAAAGAAAATTGCCCATATACCTTAGAATCTGAAGATAAAGTGGAAATAGGGGGGAAAAAAATCCATTGATTATTTCCTGAAAGAAATCTCCAAATAAAAAATCCTAGAAACATCATAATGAAAATCAAAAATACTACAAGAATCTAGAAAGAAAGAATTCAAGTAACAAGAGAGCACATTAAGGATCAAACATGATTTAACAAGCACGACTTTAAGAGTTGAGAGCTTAGAATATGATATTCAAGAAGTCTTACAACATGATAATTCAATATAGGCTTACAACCAAAAATAACTTACTCAGCAAAACTAAGTATAATACAAGAGGGGAAAATAAATCTTTAATGAAATTAAAGAGTTCCAAAACTTTCTGATAAAAATGCCACAACTTTGAGGAAACATTGAAGTTAAAAAAAACTGGAATAAAGACAGAGAGAGAGAGAAACACTAAACATAAAAGACTAAAAAAAGATAGATGTAGTTGCTGTTGTGTGAACTCCCCATTGAATTCTGCTTCGTCAGCCACAGGGTGCTCTGCTGTCAATTCAAGTTCATGGGGGGACTTCTGATGGCTCTTCATGCCTTTCAAAGCTCAGAAGATCAGAAGCTGGTCAACTGTGGCTCGGAATACTCAATCACCTAAGATCTGAAAAGAACATAAAAGAGGCAAAAGAAACAAAAGTACCATGTGTTCACAGATATACAACTGACTAGTGAGGAGATAAGATAATCACTACTCCTCCTACCCAGCTGTTCACAGAGTCCTTTTCATTCAAAAGCCACCTGGAAAAATAAAAGATCATCTGGTCAAAACTTTTGTATGCACACAATACCAGCTCAGCCTCCCATACACTGTCAGTATTTCTAGCACTTTTATTGTCTATTATTCAATGATTTCAGACTCTTAGTGACTCCATTTGGGGTTTGTATGGCAAAGAAACTGGAGTGGTCTGCATTGCCTTCTCTAGCTTAGTTTAGAGATGAGGAGACTGAGGCAAACAGAGTTAAGTGACTTGTCCACCAGTCACACAGCTAGTAAGCGTCTGAGGCCACATTTGAATCTAAGAAGGTGAGTCTTCCTGACTTCAGACTTGGCATTCTATCCACTTCTAGCACTTCATCCAATAGAAAACTCCTTAGCAGTACATGGTACTAGCCCATCACTCAAAGCTAAGAGAAAGCTCACCAATTTTCCCTCTATTGAATTGAAGCCAGACAAGAAATATGATGAATGTATCCCACCAGAAAGGGCAAATTCAAGCATATCTTAAAGATTAGGCACCCATTGGCCAGTCCAGCCCCCATTATATTGTTACTTTCTGAACATACTGCTCCCACACTCTTTTGCCTTCAATAGTGTCAAAGTGCAAGTATTTACCAGGTTATTGGTCCAAGCTAGAGGGGTCTGTCTGTGGTTGGGATTATAAGTCTGTCTGTGAGTAGTATTAGTCAACATATGGCTATGAAACAACAGGAAAAGTAGTGATCTTGTCTTCATTAACACTCTCCTCTAATAATTTAACAAAACAAATTTATAACAAAGCAGAACTATGATTCTCACTAAACAGTATGAGTTTACAGATTCAGGATGACATTTCCCCAATATCTTTAGGATAGGACTGTCATCACACATCTTAATATTTTTAAAGTCTCTCCGTGGCAGAGGGAAGGTGGGAAGATATTGGTGGAGAAAAGAAAAACAATCCAAAATTTTCTATTATTTCTCTTGTTCCAGAGAGAGCCACAGATCCACTCCTCCTTCTCTACCTCCTACACTACTTTGCCATTTATGAGCCTGAGTAAAGGAGAAATCTGAAACAGATTTTTTTTTCCTCTCTGCTATTAAAAAAGCCAGTTATAATTGACCAGATTCTCATGGGCATAAGAAAAATAAAATACTCTTGATTCTAGTCAAACTGTCCTGCAAATCCATGATACCCCATTTTCTATTTTATTCAAATGGGTTTAGATTAGAATGTGTTTCCTTCTTCACATTTCTTAGAATGTGCTTTCCTTGTTCCTTATAATTTTCTTCAAAAAATAGATCCAGTACCTTCTCCTCCAGTTGCTATTTCTTTTTTCCTCTTAAAATAATTTTTATTACTTTTTTATATATTGTATTTACTTATGTATGTATGTTATATTACCCAAGTAAAACATAAGTTCCTTGAGGGAAAGTATTTCTTGATTTCTTTTTATCCCCACAATGTCTGGCATTGGACTTTGCACAGAATATACACTTAATAAATATTTGTTAAATTGTCTATCTGGGGAAAAAAATTTGTGTATGGGACCTTTGCTTTGTATTTCCCTATTAGAAGGATTAATCACTACCTCCCTCCAATATACAAAACAAACTCATTTTCCCTCTGCTCACCATAATTTTCCCTGCCTAAAATTCTCTCCCCTTCTCTCTTCTAATTTTTCAAATTTAAAAAAAAATTTTGGTTTCTTCATTTTTTTTCTTTTTATATCAATTTTTATTACATTTTGAGTTCTGAGCTCTCTTTCTATCTCCCAACCCTGAACTAGAGAAGGCCAATATCTCTTTCTCTCTCTCTCTCTCTCTCTCTCTCTCTCTCTCTCTCTCTCTCTCTCTCTCTCTCTCTCTCTCTCTCACACACACACACACACACACACACATAACAAATAACACATACACACACAAATATACAGACATATATATACTATATATGTATGAGTAGGGAATCATATAATTTATAATTCCATATATCAATTCTTTCTCTGGAAGTAGATAGCAATTTTCCTTCATAAGTAAGTCCTTTATAATTGATTTGAATATTCATAATAGTTAGAATTGCTTTGTCCTTCCTTCAAGACCCAATTAAACTCTCACTTCTTTCAGGAAGTATAACTTGACAATGTCACTACTCCCCCATATCCCAGGGGTACTGAAGGTCCGAACTTTGCATTCTGCCTTTTTAGATTCTCTAGTTATTTTATGTGTCTTATCTCCCCAACAAGGTTAAATAAACCTTGAAGAGAAACATTATCTTTTTTTCTTTCATTTTCCGTAGTAATCAGCACAGAAATGGCCATAGAGTGAACTCTCAATAAAAGTATTCTGGTTGGTGAATTAATTGAACGATTAATTAAGTAAATAATTAAGACCACCCACAGGGTATCAATATGCATAAGTTTATGAATACATCTTAGGAAAGTCAGAACTCTGAAATTAACCTCTCTCCGATGTAAAGGGCTACAACTGAGTAGATGCACTTGATTAACCAAGCATGTGAGGCTAATTGCCAATTGGACAATTTTCTATTAACATGTTTGGAGGATGAACCTACTCAACTCTTTGCTGGCTCTATTGGTGGGTGTGGACAAAGAAAGAAAAGTGATATCAGTAGGTAGAGTAGGAGGAGGAAATTGAGGCATTCTCCTGGTGGTGGAGAGAGAGGAAGGAGGTGTGGAGATTGCTAGATCTAATCCCCAGACCCCGACTGCAAAAGACCAAGAATAAAGACTTTTGCTTATCCTGACTCCTGCTGATTCTAAGATATCCAGGGTCCCAACACTCCCTCAAGATCAAATGGTCATTTTTTCACAATAAAATGAATTTTATTTTGTAGTCAATTACTTCTTCTTTGGCCAAAAAAACAGTTCTTCATCATTTCCTGGGGAAATGATTGGGAGTAGTATGAGGGAAAATGTCATAAAACATTTGTTCCACACCACACACTTTGACAAATCCCTTCCTATGCTTCATTCTTATCCTATTATTTCAAGGACTTGCTGAGCCTTTTTCAGGGCTGTTCACCTACTTTTAGTGTCCACCTAGCACTCAATTGTCACCTGTGGCTCCAAGAAGCTGTATCATGTGCAACTGACATACCTGCTAAAACTATCTCAGCAGATGGGCTAAATAAACCAGGTTGAGGGTAACCAATAGACCTCCAACCTGTCAGTGAAATAGGGGGATTTCTACTGTAGTCATTTGAAGACCTCCCTCAACAGAAGGGGCAGGTGAGAACAATGTATTCCAACAACCATGAAAGCCCCTGAAGCAGCAGTAGAGTTTGGTCAGACATTAAAGATGCTAAGTTCATCCCCTGCATCCTGGGCCGTTATCAGTTATCTTGACTTTTGTCTTGCCACTGAACTTTGATCACTTTAAAAGAAAGAGTAAGGCTACTCTGTGCAACTCTGCCTCACTTTAATCCACACATAAGTCAAGATATCACTCTTTGATGTCACTGGCTCTCTTCAAAAAATGAAGGACAAACAATTTCAAGAGGAAGGCAATATGATAAAGTGAAAAGAACACCATACTGAGAAAACACTAATAGTAGAGAGAGATGCAGATTAGAAGAGATCTGTGGTTGTAGTTTACACATTACAAATTGGGAGAGATGACAAAAAATGAAAACAATAGATGTTAGAAGGGCTGTGGGAACACAAAACATAACCAATACATTGTTGGTGAGTAAATTGCTCAGTTTTGAATTATTATGCAAGTAAAGTGACCAAACTGTCTATATTCTTTCACACATTAATCTCACTATTGAGCATATATCCCAAGAAGATTACAGACAGAAATAATTATTTAATATACCAAAATATTCATAGAAACAGTCCCCATAGTAGCAAATAACTGGAAGGAAATGTGGGCACTATCAATGGGAGAACAGTTAAAAAAAACTGTGGCATATAAATGTAATAGGCATATTAAAATAATAAAATATTACATTTCAGTAAGAAATTGCAAACTCTAGGAGCAGAGAATTGACTTTTCTTATTCTTTGCTGAAAAGAAAATGAAGTTGAGAATCTTTAAGCACATCACTTGATTCATCTGTGACTTAAAATGAAAACTTTCTGAAATCTAAAATGAAGTATAATCAATTGTTTGAAAAAGCAGACAGGCTCAAACACATACTGATCCTCTCCAGGAGAACCTGGACTAAGGCCTTTTAATAAAGTTGAGCATTCCTCTGATCAATACAATGACCAGTCACAATTCCAGAGGAGTCAAGATGAAACATGCTACCTACTTCTTGATAGAGAAGTGATTGACTCAAGAATACAATATCTTTTTTTTGTTTATATAGCCAGTATGTGAATTTGTTTTGCTTGACTGTACATGTTTCTAAAAGAGATTTTATTTTTCTTACTTTCTTGATGGGATTTAAGGAGTGAGAGAGGAAGCAAATTGAGAGAGGATGCAGATCTAAAAATTAAATTTTTTTAAAAAGAAAAAAATTTTGAGCATGCACTGAGATGATTTCCAGAGACACGCATTCTAACTAGTACATTCCACATGAAGTACTGAGCCTGTGGCCTGACCACTGCCAGCAAGATTTATGCTTTGGACTCTATTTAATAAAGGATACATGCAACCAGAAGTTTCTAGTAGTTACTTTTACCATCTCTCTATGACAGAAAATATTGAAGAAAAATGGCTACAAATCAGCAAGACTCATCTGATCAAAAGATTTTTAAAATAACTTCTACTCTTGTCTCTTCTTCCTTTCTTGTAAATGTAAGTCTTGGGATTCAGACTGCTCTCTGTTGGACTTCCCATAAATAGGGAAGGGGTTTTTTTTCTTCTTCTACCCTTTGACAGATATGACAGCTGAAGTACATGACTGCAAGTATATTATCTTGTCTCAGTGAACTTAAGATAGGCCCACAAATCTCTTGTGAGTTCTCATAAAATAAGATATTTGTAAAGCACTAGCACAATGCCTGGCATGTAGCAGGTACTATATAAATGGTTATTCTTTCCCCATCCCCTTTGTGGCTATTTTTGCTTTGTATTTTTTCCCCTAAGAACATGAACATAAGTGACAATATCAATCTTGAGAAGTGTTTCTAGTCTTGATAGCAAACTCCTGAACTGGAGAAATTAAAAGCTCCTCCTAGAGCTAGATGTTGGTTCCCCAAAAGGCACTGAAACACTTCAGAGGAAAAGATGACAAGTCCTGGTTTGCCAGAAGATATTCACTTGGGTGAATTCTTTAAACTCCCCACAGATGAAGGCAAAGACAAAAATCCTGTCCAATAGTCCCACACTGCATTTCATGTAAGCCGCCCACTATTTAATGTCTTCTAGGAATTGATAATAGGAGTGACATCATGAATAAAGTATTTGTAAATGTGCAAAGATGTCATTTGTGTTTTAAGAATTTTTTGTGGCAGAAGAAAAAATGACTGTCCTAGAGCTAATCTATGTTGTACATTGAGTACCTTTCCAAAAGGTACTCCCTTTTTAGGGAGACCAGACACATGAGTCAAAACCAAGTTTCATCTGCAGTGTGGGGGTATATATCTGACTCCTTTCTTTTAAAAGGTCAGGAGATACTCAATATAAAACTTAGTCTACATGAATACAGATTTTAAGATGCCTTAGTAGGTGAGGGTGTCTCTGATCTTGGGATTCCAGCTATTACACAGTGAAGTCTAAGAAACAAATTTCTGTCTCCTATTTATCTTCCTTTACTGGTGTAAAGAGTGTTTTGTAGTTGTGTTTATATAAATTTTTTGTGCATCTTTGTAACTTTCAGGCATGATGTTGTTACTCTTCAATCATAGCTGTTCATCTCTCTACCTCTCTAAGTATACCACTGAGTATTACAGAGACTAGACAATCTATTGCCCATAATTACTTTCAGTAAGCCTGAGATATGATCAGTTCTAAAATATCCATCACCTCCATGACACCTATAATGTGCTAAATGAGCACTGGGATCTAGGGGCAACTCCAACAAAGTTCAAGTTTATTTAAGTTTTCCCCTCTAGGAATAATGGCAGTATGAATACAAAAGGCATAGTGGGAGATGCATTTTTTTTTAAAGGACAAGTCATACCAGATAAATCACATTTCCTTTCTTGATAGTATAACCACTCTAGTAGGTCAAGGAAGCTATAAACATAACATACCTGCTGATCATTTAAGAAATGACAATGTTTTTTATGCTATAATATTGAACAAAACAAAGAATTATGATTGGAATGATTGTGCATTAAGACATATTTATAACAGATTAAATACTGGTTGCAAAGAGTATTAACTAGTGGGCTGAAGTCTATCTAGAGCAACATTGGTTAATATGGGGTCTATGAAAATGTTTATTTTCAAATATTTTGATAAATTTAATTCATTATAATTAGTTTCTTGCATAGTCCTATATATTTTATTTCATGCATTTAAACTAATTATTCTGAGAAGAGGTAGATGAGATTGTTAGTGGAGTCCAGGATACAGATTGTTGTTTGTACTTCATTCTTGAAGAGAACCATGACTTCAGCAGGATGATGTCTTGATTAGCAAGTGAATTGGGTTTAAGTAAGGCAAAGCTGTGCAGTCATCAACCCCACTCCCTCTTCCTGAGTCATCGGGACTTCAGTTCAGGATGACTACAGATGATTCAGGATCCACTGGGAGATCTTGCCCTTTTTTAAGCTAAGGTCTTTTCTGGATCCTAGTTTGTCTGAGGCAACACCCACTCAGTAATTTGAGCCTAGGTAAGAACTGAGGTAAAAGATGACCTAGTTTGCCTTCACAAAAGACTCAATTAGGGAAGGGAAAGATCTTCAGAGTTTCTGCAGAACAGAAACAGAAACACACATAGACTTAAGAATATCTGACCTAGAGGAAATTTTCTCATGGAAAATCACAGAGATCTGTCCTTAAATCTGTGCTGCTTAATTTTTTTTTTTAATCAATGAGTTTAGATAATAGCTTACATGAAATGCTTATTTATTTGCTGAGGACACAAAGCTAAAAGTGTAGGATAAAAGCAAATTAGATAACAGAATTGGGATTTAGAAACAAAACAAAACCAAAAAATCTTGGCAGGTTAAAATGATGAATCAAATGATATTTAATGATGAAACTTAATAATAGGATGAAAGCTAAAGTCCTACTTTGGATTTAAATAAAAACTAATTGCACAAATACAGGATGAGGGAGATCTGATTAGTAAACAGTTTCTGTGAAAAACCTTCACGGTTTGGCTGACTGCCAACAGAGTTAACCAAATCTTATTTTGTATTAATAGAAACAGAGTTTCCAAAACAAAGGTTACAGTCCCAAATGGCCTCTGCTCTACTCAGACCATACCAAGAACATTGTGTTCAGTTTGGGGACCACATTTTAGGTAGGATATTGAAAATCTGGAACTTGTCCAGAGGAAAATGGCCAGACCATAAGTTGAAAGTAATGATTGGGACTGTTTTACATGATCTCACAGATGAAAGCTAGAACCAATAAGTGGAAGTCCCAAAGAGACAGATTTAAGCTCTATAAAAGGTATTCAAGTAGAAGTTAGATGACCATTTATGCTGTATATTGTAATGGAAGTATATTTCAAGCAGCTTCAAGAGGTGGCTAATTGGTATGATGAGGAATGCTGTTAAGTTGTTCAGTTGTTTTCAATCTTGTCTGAATCTTTATGACCCCCACTTGGGATTTTCTTGACAAAGCTACTAAAGTGGTTTGCCATTTTACAGATAAGGAAACTGAGTCAAATAGTGATTTTTTTTTTTTTTTTTTTTTGGTCAAGATCACAGAGCTAGGAAGTGTCTGAGGTCAGATTTGGACTCACAAAGATAAGTCTTTCTGATTCTAGACCCAGTACTCTATCTATTGCAACATCTATATGCTTCAACAACAAGAAGTCCTGGAATCCCCTTGATGGCATGAATTAACATCCCAACAAAAAGACCCTAGGTCCTTGGTAGCTTCATGGGTCATAGGGAAGGACAGGATAAGGACAGGATCTGAATTATACTGTTCAAGCTAATCAAGTAAGAAGAAATACTGATGGTATTGATGTTGTTCTAGTGGCAGTGCAGAGAGTTGAGGTGTGAGAATCTCCTTCCGGTTGACACAGGTTCACAAAATTCCTTGAAGAGGGCCAAAAGCAGGAATCATGCCAGGCCAAGGGACCTGGCTACCTCCCAGGACACTCTGCCCCACTGAGAAGGCATTCTCTTCTCAGTGCCAGCCCCTCTTTATCTCTCTCACCTATTTCCCTAAGAGAACCACATACCTCTTTACCTCTCTGTTGGAATTTCTCTGCTAGAAAATTTTTCTGCTAGGGGATTTCTCTCCTAGGGAATTTTTCTGCTAGATTTCCCTGCTAAGAACTTTATCTCTCTCTGCCAGGACTCCTCTGCTAGATCTTTACTTCTCTGTCGGGACCTTGACACTAAGGAGTCAGCCTCCTAGAAAAAAGTTGACTTCCCAGTGCTGATAAACTTCTTTTGCCAGTTTAACTTTTTGGTTTCATAAATTCTTTTATGAAGGACCTGCGCTGACCAGAAGGGGCTTCCCACAATTCTCTGCCCTGCACGGAACCTCATCATAGCTATACCTCCATATTCCATCACCCTTCATTTTGCTGAGTTGTTCTTTGTCTGTATCTAAATTATATTTGAAACAACTTAGTCCCTGCTATTAAGTTCCTAGATCCTTTAGTATCTATCAGAGAAGTACAGTAAGTATAAAGAACTACAAGCAAAGTTCTGGGGACTATTCATGGAAACTGAATTGGCAAAATGTGTTTGTTGTATTTAAAACAAAGAGCATGGACTATTTTATGACAATTACACTCTAGAGATACCCATGTTTCTGATATTTGGACATTCCCTGCTCTGAATTAGGAATTGAGAGCCCAATCCCCCAACTTGGGTATCTGGCAGTACCTAAACTACTGAGAAGGCTACGGGTTCCTGGATTCTGGAGACACCACAAATACACAAATACTGGCCTGGTCAGAATTAGAGAACACAGAGGAATGTGCTGAGCATAAATGGGACGGAGGAGGGGAGAGAAGACAGCAGCTCTTGCCCTTGGGAAAAGTCTTAAGATAAGTTCTCTCTTGATTTCTTTATTGCCAAGCCTCTGGGAGCTGGAGAGAATGTTAATAAGACAATTCTTCCCCTTTCTTTAGTTGACTTTGGTAGTGGAATGCAGAAACATGCTCACCAAAAGGTCAGTCAGGGATACTGAGAATACCCAGAAAAGGAAGTAGGAAGAAGAGAACCAGAAAGTTAAGAGTGGCTGGAATTTTTTATGTTCCACCATTTAATTACAATTATATTCAGTACTCTAACCTGAGTATTCTTTTACGTTGCAAAGTTGGGAAAGAGACATAAATCTTATTGGAAGATTTTTCTAAATGTGTGGATATTACGTGATAAGTTTCATGACATTTTAAGCCCTAAATCAAGCCAAGAGAAGCCTGGGAAGACCCTAGAAAATAGAAAATGCTTCCTGGTAGATGCACAGAGATCCCGGCATTCACCTAACCGCTTGATTAGAGACTTGGTATGGTAGCTTTAGTTTGGAGCACCACCTAGTGTTTCATAAGAAATCTGCCTGTAAGGGGCTGAATTGTGTGCTTTCTAAGATCCCTTCTAGTTTTGAATAAGCAAGGAATTTGTGTTCTGTCCCACTGTCCTTTGTTCACGTTATTAATTCCAAGAGTTAGAAAGGTGATTAGGAACTCCTGCCCATTCCCCAAAATTTTGCCCTAAATGTTCTCAGTCGTATACTGTAGTTATATAGTAAACATTACTTGCACACCAAGAAACATTGAAAACAAAACTTGATGCTTATTATAATGGGAGTAATTGAAGAATTTTATTACAGACATGGAGATCTCAAATAAAAAGTAACAGAATATATGACATCTACTCAGCTTGGGTATTAATATCCTGAGCATAACCTTGACAGAATTTTCTGTTATCTTGGGGAGAGGAGAGTCAAGAAGCAGACAGAAGTTACTATTATCTTAAAGTTAGCCTGATAAGGTCAAAGAACAGAGAAGAACAAAATCTTTTTAAGGAAGTTATGATGAAAAAAAGAAAAAGAAAAACTTATTGAACTTCTGACATGAAGATTAATGTGACCACAAGTAACAACAGTTCAAAGATTAACTATCAACTCAACATGCAAGCAAGGAGAATTACAATTGAACATAATTAATTACAAAAGTTTCTAGTGTTGTGCACAGTTCCCTTTTATTCCCTGCCTCGGTTTCCCTGAATTGTTCTACCTCAGTTCCTAATTGTTCTGCCCAATACTGCAACACCGCCCCACCCTCCTAATCATAATGGTTCAGAAAAGGAGAAAGGTATCATGACTCCAGCCCTTCCCTACTTAACAGAATGCCTCTCCCCATCCCAGAATGTCCAATGCCTCCTCCAACCCTGTCAGAACCCAACTGATAGTCCCATTTCCACTCTCAGTGCTCTGACTTCGCCCCTGCCTCTGTCTACCCCTGTAGCTGAGCCACATATACATAAGTCATTGAGAACTCCCATTGGAGCTGGATTCTTGGAGACTGTAGTCTCATTCAGCCCTGGGACCAAACCATGTATCCATTTGGTCCCAGTAAATCTCTCCCTTTCAAATAAAATATTAAAAACTCTCTAATCTCTATCTTGCCTCAGTTTCTCTGGCATTACAATAGAGGCTGAACTTGAAGTTTCAATATACCATAAATAGAAGTCATAGTAGTGATTAGTAATAATGCTGATAATACATAACTTAGTCTCACTTCTACAGGTATAATATATACATTAGTACCACCAGTAACAATTTTTAACAGTTTCTAAAAAGAATGTTGGGTTTTTAAAAACATTTTAATATATATTTCATTATGATCCTTTGTTTTTATATCATTTGTCTTTCTATTGTATTCTCTCCTATCCTTTCTTAGAAAGCTATTCCTTGTAATAAAGAATATTTTTAAAAGAAGAAGAAAGAAGTTCCAAAAAACCAGCCAATTTATTTAAAAAAAAAAAAAAAAACTGACATTATATGCAGTGTTCCACACTACTTGTTCCTCATCTCTTTTCTTGTGGCACAACCTTGATCATTATAATTTTGTGGCATTTAGTTTCAGTTTTTGTTGTTGTTGTTGTTATTCAGCATTTAGTATAATACCTAGCATGCCATAGTTGTTTAAGACATTTTTATTTACTGAGTGTTCCATCATTTACATTATTGCAATCATAATATATATACTATAATATATATACTTATATAATATATATAATATAATACATATACTTACACATATAAATATATACTTAATAATCATAACTGTGAAAAATTATCATAGCAAACTTCTTTGAAAAACAACTTATTTCTCAAATATACAGAGAATGTAGAATACAAGTAATTCCCCAGTTGACAAATGATCCAAGGATACAAAGAGAGTTTTCAGAAGAAGAAATCAAAACTATCAAGTCATATGAAAAAATGTTCTAAGTTAATATTGATGACTAGAGAAGTGTAGATTAAAACAACTCTAAGTTACCATGTCATGTCTATAAGATTAGTTAATGTAATAGAAAAGGAAAATGATAAATGTTGAAGAGAATATGGGAAAATTGGAACATGAACATTTTTAATGGAATTGTGAACTGAGCCAGCCATTCTGGAGACCAAATTGGAATTATGCCCAAAGAGCCATAAAACCAAGTTTATCTTTGATTTAGTAATAGTAATAGCACTACTTTTTTGTTTGTTTGCTTTTTTCCTTTTTTTATTGTAGCTTTTTATTTACAAGATAGATGCATGGGTATTTTTCAGCATTGATAATTGCAAAACCTTTTGTTCCAATTTTTCCCCTCCTTCCCTTCCCCCTCCCCCAGATGGCAGGTAGACCAATACATGTTAAATATGTTAAAGTGTGTGTTAAATAAAATGTATACTTGTCCATACAGTTATTTTGCTGCACAAAAAGAATCAGACTTTGAAATAGTGTACAATTAATCTGTGAAGGAAATCAATGATGCAGGAGGACAAAAATAGAGGGATTGGGAATTCTATGTAGTGATTCATACTCATTTTCCAGAGTTCTTTTGCTGGGTGTAGCTGGTTCAATTCATTACTGCTCTATTGGAACTGATTTGGTTCATCTCATTGTTGAAGGGAGCCACGTCCATCAGAATTGATCATCATATAGTATTGATTTGTTGAAGTATATAATGATCTTCTGGTCCTGCTCATTTCACTCAGCATCAGTTCATGTAAGTCTCTCCAGGCCTTTCTGAAATCATCCTGTTGGTCATTTCTTACAGAACAATAATATTCCATAACATTTATATACCACAATTTATTCAGCCATTCTCCAATTGATGGGCAGCCACTCAGTTTCCAGTTTCTAGCCACTACAGAGGGCTGACCAGGACTGTATTTAAAGGAGGCGGTGGCAAAGAATTGGAAATGAAGGGAATACTTATAAATTGAGAAATGTCTGAACAAGTTGCAGGGGCAGCTAGATGGTGCAATGAATAAAACACCAGCCTTGCAGTCGGGAGGACCGACCTCAGACACTTACACTTAACACTTACTAGCTGTGTGACTCTGGGCAAGTCACCTAACTCCAATTGGAAACAAACAAGTTATAGTATACAATTTTGATGGAATACTATTATGCTAAAAAGAAATAAAGAGCAAGATGTTTTCAGAAAAACCTGGGAAGATCTATAGGAGCTGATGCAAGTGAACTGAGCAGAACCAGGAGAACAGTATATATAGTACCATCAATATTATAAAATGATCAACTATAAATAACTTAAGTATTCTCAATAATACAAGGATCCAAGACAATTCTGAAGGATTTATGACGAAAAATGCTATGTATCTCTGGAGAAAGAACTGATGGAGTCTAAATGCAGATCATAGCATGTTGTTGTTTTTAACTTTCTTTTATTTATCTTGAGTTAGGTTTTTTTTTTTTTTGTCTGTGTTTTCTTTTACATCATGACAAATATGGAAATATGTTTTGCATGGCTGCACATGTATAATCTCTATCAAATTGCTTGCCTTCTAAAAGGAGAGAAAGAAAGAAACGAAAGAATGTAGAATTCAAAACTTTAAAAAACAAATGTTAAAAATTATTTTACATATATTTGGAATTTTACATATGATTAGAAAATAAAATACTAAAATATAATATATAAATTAAATAAAAATGAAAAAACCCCACTTATGTTAACTTTATTGTACAATACTATGCTCACTCTGTTTCTGCCCCTCAATGTCTCCCACCCTCCCAACAAAACAACAGAAACCAAAAACCCTCCAATTGAAAGCAGAACTGACTGGAGAAATCCTCACTGGCAAATCAAAGCTTGACTTTAAACCTCAGCAAAGAGAACTTTGATACCTCCAACTGCTGGCATGTCTAATCCTGAGAGTCTTCTTTCCATGCTAGTATTTGTCCCAGCCCCACATGTCTTCAGTGCTCTCACATCTCACATGAATCTGACCTCATGCCTTCTATCTCTAGGTTGGCCTGAATGTGGCTGCCCTGGCAGGATCCTTCTCCAGCTGTAATTCTTCTGTCCCTGACCTGCATGTGTCCTTGAATCATATGCTAACTCCATTCCTCAATCTCCTATCTCATTCTCTTCCTTCCCCACATCAATGGTGGGCAAACTGTATCAAGTAAAAGTTGCTTTACTAAAAATCTGCAGAAATATATAATACACTTCTAAGTTTAATCTGCATTATTAACAGTGTCAACTCTAACCAAAGCTCTGTAACTGCTGTTAACTCTTAAAAAAAAAAAAAAAAAAAGCAGAGAGCTCACATATGTTATCAAAACTACAATTAACTCTAAAAACAAACAAACAAACATTTAACAGTGGTTATAAACAAAAAGCTTACTTTATTCCATTAGAGTAGGGAAGCTAGATACATATGTGGTAGGGGCTCCTCCTAGAAGATCCACTTTAGTGTGAACAAATTTCAATACTTATACTAAAGACTCACTCAGTGAGTTGTAGCCCTGACAATGAGGAGTAATAGCAACAGGGATACAAGTTTGAGTCATAGCAGGACTTCATGACCAGAATATAAGTACTAAAGATGCTTGTCCAAACTCAGGACCCTTGATGCTGACATGAAATAATTCTGGGATTTTGCTATGGCTGAGTTGATGCAAAAAGTTCTTGCAAAGGATTGTTGTTATGTCAAGCCTAGAACACAGCTCACTGGTTGTTCCTTAGCTCTGGAAAACAGGGTATCTTTTGACAGCTTCTGAGTAATGGAGGATAGATGACTGGACTGTAAATTAGAGTTGTCAGAGATGGTTCTTAACATAGATATGTCATATTAAACAGGGCAAAAAAGGAGTGTGACTATGCACACCTCTTGTACTTTTTACACTGAGACTAAATTCATTAAATCATTGTTCCTATGTTTCTATGAATTCTCTCTATTTTACTCTTATCTCATTTACTCTCTATTTTACTCTTATCTCATTTATCATGCCACAACAAACTGGAAATTTGCCTTGTAATGCCGGAGAAACTGAGGCAAGATAGAGATTAGAGAGTTTTCTTTAATATTTTATTAATTGGAGAGTTTAATTGACTGGACAGGACTCTCGTCTCAAAGTATCCAGTAATGAATGGGGGAACCATGAACACTTTTATAGCTCTTCAGACAAAGGAGAGGAAAAAGCGGGAAAATCAGGATTGGGGGAAGTTATAAACTTTTACTAAAAGCCAGAGTCAGGATGTTTAAATAACAGAAGTCAAGATGTCAGTGAAGTATCCTTGATAGTCTTATCTTTTGGAATATCTTAGAGGGGCAGTGTCATAAATTCTTGGGGGCAGAAGGAGCTAGGAGTCAGGAAGTCTGATCTGCTCCTCATCTCCCATTGACAATTTATAACTTTAGAGCAAATGGTCCTCAGTCTTAATGAACTAGGGGGGTTTTATGACTTAGGGGACTGAGGCAGAACAGTTAAGGAAACTGAGATAGAACAATTCATGGAAACTCGGTCAGGACAATGAGGGAAACTAGTGCAGGGAAACTGAGGCAGAACAGCTCAAGAAGACTGTGGCACAACAGCCTCAGAATGACTTCTTTTTCAGGATGCCCAAACATGACAAGAACCAGAACTAGGACAAAAGTTAGGAACTATACAGGTCCCATCATCATTATTTATGTAGCACCATACAATGTGCCAGGCACTGTGCTAAGTTCTTTACAAATATAATTTCATTTGTTTCACACAACAACCCTAGGAAATAAGTGATATAATTATCCCTATTTTTCAATTGGGGAAATGGAAGCAAACAGCTATTAAGTGACTTAACTATCCAGGGTCTAAGGCTGAATTCGAACTCATTCTCTTGACTTTAGGACCAGCTTCTACTGACTACACCTGACAGCACTTTCTATTTAAAAAGAAATTCTGCAGTGAGAAATACTGAAAAGTTGGGTTTCCAGAGTGTTGCAAGCTTCAAGGTAGAGTAGGATAGTAGGTACCATTGAACAATTGGTTTTCAGAAAGTGAGAAATTAAGAAAGGTTTAGATTCCACAAAACAATTAAGTTTCAATATCTCAGAAACCTAAAGCAAACAAGGAGTTAGGGACCTAGGAAGGCACAGGTGGATTCAGCCAATCAGAAGTCTTGCGGTTTTGAGAAAACCCCAACCTCAACATAATAACCTATCCAGCTCAAACTAGTTGGGGGCCAATGACCTGACTTGACCAAATCACTATTGTCCCTACTTAATAGACTAATTGAATACTAAATAACACACCCCATAGAGTTTTTCACCATTTTTGAACACAGGATATTTGATGAAAGAGGCAGGACACACTTATATAAATTTAGGGGGAAATTTATAGACTTTGTAACTGAAAGATTATAACCTGAAGGGAATGGACTGATCCATTAATCTAATGGGAGGGGCTGCACCCAGTATAAGGTTTCTCTCGAGTCTGTGCTCAGCCCTCCCACTTCTGGCCAGAGATTTTAACACGCTTCCTTAAGATTCTTCTTTAATAAATTTTCCTCAATATCTGAATTTCAATGTCAAGAGTATGTTAGTAACATGGCTAACAAACATAAATCTGCCATAAAAGTCAGTTTTATCTTTCCTTAGCTTCCTGAACCCCTCTCATATTCTGACAAGTCCCCCGTTTGACTTATGTTTTGAATACTTCTTCCTGTGGGTTGAACCAATTCATTTCTAGGATGCCTTAGTATCTGCTTACTCTTACTGGCATGATTCTTCCATGTTTATTTCTCTTGACTGCAAGTATTCTAAATTGCACCCTGGTCATGGGCTCTGCTCCTATTATTTATTTCAGATGCATCATGTCCATCCAGGAGAAAAATCAATTTGGCCAAATGTCCTGGCATTCCACTTGTTAATAATTATCTTGTAAACCGAGATGACCTGGTTATAACAGGGACAAAAGAACAAGGTGATTGGATGGACAGATAAAGGACACTCAGCTGCACCAATTCCTTCAAGGAACAAGGAGGCAAAATTCTGTAGAGAAAAGATAAAAAGCCCTTTTTTCTCCTAAGTTTGCTTAACAGACCATCCATTTCCCAATCCTCACTCCAGGTCTTCATTTTTTTATTTTTAATATCCTTTGCACTTTCCTAAACAGACCACCTCAGAAAAGATTTTAAGCTGGAAAATATATATTTCTTAATATTTCTCATTTGAACTAAAAAGGATTTAATATGCTTCCATAGTTAATGACTCCTGTTTGAGATCAATGATTAGTAAGACTAAAGTATGGTTAATATGTTATTTTTTTTAATTTAATTTTTATTTTATTTTATAATTATAACTTTTTTTTTTTGACAGTACATATGCATGGGTAATTTTTTTATAACATTATCCCTTGCACTTACTTCTGTTCAGATTTTTTCCCTTCCTCCCCCAACCCCCTCCCCCAGATGGCAGTCAGTCTTATACTTGTTAAATGTATTACAATATATTCTAGATACAATATATGTGTGTAGAACCGAATTTCTTGTTGCACAGGAAGAATTGGATTCAGAAGGTAAAAATAACAGTTTACACTCATTTCCCAGTGTTCCTTCTCTGGGTGTAGCTAATTCTATCCATCATTAATCAATTGGAATTGGATTAGCTCTTCTCTATGTTGAAGATAACCACTTCCATCAGAATACATCTTCATACAGTATCATTGTTGAAGTGTATAATGATCTTCTGATTCTGCTCGTTTCACTCAGCATCAGTTGATGTAAGTTTCTCCAAGCCTCTCTGTATTTCTCCTGTTGGTCATTTCTTACAGAACAATAATATTCCATAACATTCATATACCATAATTTACCCAACCATTCTCCAATTGATGGACATCCATTCATCTTCCAGCTTCTAGCCACTATGAAAAGGGCTGCCACAAACATTTTGGCACATACAGGTCCCTTTCCCTTCTTTAGTATTTCCTTGGGATATAAGCCCAGTAGTAGTATGGCTGGGTCAAAGGGTATGTACAGTTTGATAACTTTTGGGGCATAATTCCAGATTGCTCTCCAGAATGGTTGGATTCTTTCACAACTCCACCAACAATGCATCAGTGTCCCAGTTTTCCCACAGCCCCTCCAACATTCATTGTTATTTGTTCCTGTCATCTTAGCCAATCTGACAGGTGTGTAATGATATCTCAGAGTGGTTGATATGTTATTAACAAAGGGTGAGAAGTGAAAAATACAGTTAGACAATAGTTTGATTTTGTATGTCAGTGTTTTACACACCAATATCTGGTTTCAGTGAATTTGGCATCAAACTGAATAGTTATTTGTAATGACTGCCTCCACTTCCTTTGCCTCTCCATTCTGCACACCATTCCCAGGTTAATCTTCCTAAAAATACCATTATTTCCTTATTCAAAAACTTTCAACTCCCCAGTGAAGGTCAGGAAAAGGTATAATTCTCAATGATACTTAGTGGAGACATAAGCCTTAAAGGATGAGGAATATAAATTAGAGACATCACATAAAAGTGATAACTCCAGGGTGTGTGTCAGCACATAGATGTTGTAAAAATAAAATAAAACAAATATGAACCAAAGAACATTTTAAGAAGGCCCAGCTTTGGATAAGAAAGCATTGAGCAGGTCAGAGGTATTCATTTCTAGAATAAAATTCTTTCTTTTGTGGGTCCCAGAACCATGGTGAATTATCTTTTCAATCTCCTGGAAACCTTCCTAGCATCAAGAATCTAAAAAAAGCCTTTGAGTGAAATAAAATTTTCAGTTGTCACACAAAATCAATAGGGGTGAAAAGTATGATATAAAGTAGCAGTACTAACCCACAAATCTCAAAAATTATTGGCATTCCTTTGTGATCCAATGTACCTTCTCATCCAGCATACCCTCATTCACATCATTCCCTTTCTATCATGATCCCAGACTCTGGTTCTTTCTACATGAATTTTAATTTTTCCAATATACAGAGAAGTTCTACTATAGGTGGAGAAGATTTTTTAATCCAAGATAAAATTCTGTCAAGAGTCTCAGGAGGAAATAAAAATGTCATCCCACAGCCCCTACTTCAGCAAATCCCCAAAACTTTGATTTCCTAAAGTGTTAACAACAACTCTGGAAGCTTTATAAAATGTAAATGGCATGAATCCATGCTCAAACTGTCCCAAAGGTGTATGAACAGTCTGTTCAGTATTTGCTCTTCCTTTTAAATATAAATATGGATTGATCATTCTTCACCCCAATCCCCCACTGCTACTCTGAACATGGTATCATAAAGTTGTAGTTAGAGGTCAACAGAGATTATCTATTTCAAATCCACCATTTTACAAGTGAGAAAATGAGACCCAAAGAAATTGAGCGACTTCCATGGTTATATGCAAAGATTCATGAACAAGACCATCTAATTTAGCAGCTTGGCTAACAGGAGCCAACCCCATCCCCTAATAACATCAAGGAGCTAATAATAACATAGAGTTTCAGATTCCTCCCCCTCCTTTTTTTTTTTTTTTAAGACAATTGGAGTTAAACAACTTGCTCAGGATTGCAGAGCTAGTAAGTGTTAAATATCTGAGGTTAGATTTGAACTCAGGCCTTCCAAACTCCAGGGTGGGTGATCTATCCACTGTACCATCTAGCTGCCCCTCTACTCATCTTTCTTGAACATGCAAGTTTTAAGATTGACCATTTAGCCCATTCTCCCGATTCACATAGATACCCATCAGCTGTTATTTGATATTGATATTGTGCCTGGGTTATTGCTGCCTTCTTTAAATTCCATGGAAATTTTGGCAGTGAAACTGTTACGACATTTCAGGTATGTCCAACTCTTCATGATCCATTTTGGGTTTTCTTAGCAAGGATACAGGAGTTTCTGTCATTTCCTTTCTTAGTCCATTTGACAGATAAGGAAACTGAGGCAAACAGGATCAAATGGCTTTCAGAAGGGTAGATTTTAATTCTAGAAGTCTTCCTGATTTTAAGCTTAGTGCTCTACCTGCTATACATCCTAGCTGTCTGCTGTGGATTTACCCACCCCAACCAATCAGCTGGAGCATTTAATAGGTTGCCTTCTCTTTCGTTAACTATTAGAAATTTTATACAATAATGAGCATATAGTCTGGTGTCACTGATCTTATTATAATCCAATTTATAACAACTAAATACACAAGACTTTTATCAGAGAAAGCTATAATCTAGGAAAGCGTTGGTCCAATCACACCGGAGTCTCTTCTTCCTTCCAACATGACTGCCTCTATAGGCCAATTTAGGAACCCCTATTGTTTTTGACTTATTTTTTATTAGAAAAATGTTTTTGCTTTCCATGATTTTATATACTGTCTGTTTCTTCTTCTGTTGATCAGTCATGTCTAATTTTTCATGATCTCATGCCCCATGCTGCCTGTAGGATTTTCTTGGCAAAGAGACTGGAATAGTTTGCCATTCTTTCTCTAGCAGATTAAAGCAAACATAGTTTAAGTGATTTACCAAAGATAACACAGCTAGTAAGTGTCTGAAGTCATATTTGAACTCAGATCCTCTTATCTACAGAATTAGTGTTTTGTACATTATGGCTGCTGCTGCTGCTACTACTTCTATACTATTACTGTAATCAAAGATGTCCTTGGTAATAGACTTTTTCCCAACATCCCTTCCCTTTCCCAGCTGCTACTGTCTTCCCCTCTGAAATTACCTTTCATCAACTGAGGACAGGAACTGTTTTTGCCTTTCTCTGTATTCTAAGTATTTAGCATAATGCCTAAACATAGCAAGCTTCTTTGTTTTTTTATTTATTTTTTCCAAATACACGCAAAGATAGTTTTCAATTCATCTTCAAAAAAACCTTTTGTTCCAGATTTTTCTCCCTTTTCTCCTCCCTTTCTCTCTCCCCAAGATAGTAAGCAATTTGATATAGGTTAATCATATGCAATTCTTCTAAACATATTTCCATATTGTCATGCTGAGCAAAAAAATAAAAACAGACCAAAAGGGAAAAAAATACATGAGAAAGTAAAAAAACAAGCAAACAACAAAAGGGAAAATATTGACATAGCAATCTTTTAATAAATGCTTGCAGACTGACTAGTTAACCATCTGACCTTCATAAAGATTCTGTATAAATAAGAAAGTAGATTTAAGTCATTGACGTTCTTTTAGTTACTATTTAAAATATTAAAGTTTCAGATTTTTCCCCCTCTTATGATTTCTTCTTCAGTATTTATGGGTTGTCAATATACTTCAAGTTCAAAAAAGTTCCAATGCCAACTTAGTTAAGAAATTAAATATTAATGATACATCAGTATCTGTTTCTGTTGACAATTTCCTCTACCCAGAGATCCTAAGATCCTCCCAGAAAATAATTCTTTCTCTTTTGCTCTTTTTGAATGAAGGTCAATAAATCAGGAACCAAGACTGGAAGTATATTTAATTAGCATCAGATGATGGTCAGTTAACACATGGATATCAATGGCCTAAAGAAAGGGAGACATACAAAGACAGGCTTTACAGACTTAGGGCCATATCACTAGACAACAAAAGGAGTCAATGAAGAAAAAACTACTCAACTACTTTCCTTATTCGAGAAGTTGAATAATAGGGACAAGATATCAGATGATTTGAGAGAGAATATGTAAACTTGGGTTAGAGTACTTTAAACTTGGGGTCCAGTGCATTAACTTTAAGAGTCTGAGGAGTTGTCAAATAGGTTTATCCCAATGGGAATAATGTTTTTCTCTAAGGTAAGGCTCATCAGAATATCTTTCAAGGTAGGATCTGTCAGGTTCATCCTGTCCTTGCCAATGTGAGAATCTCTATTTATACAACCCTGTAATTTTCTTGGTCTTAAAGATCTCTTTTCTAGGAGCAAAAATCCCCCAAATGCACAATATATAATTTATCCCTTTGTTCTACATGGCAAAAAAGCTTCTCTACAGCTAGTATGCCTCATAAGGCTGCCAACTTGAACTATGAATAAAAGCTAATTTGGACACAACTTCTCTATACATATTGTGGTTCTATTTTTTGTTTCTTCTCACAGAGTTTTGTAACACAAAGTAGTTAGCATTTCTTTTTTTTTTTAATTTTTTTTATTTTATAATTATAAAATTTTTTGACAGTATATTTGCATGAGTAATTTTTTTATAACATTATCCCTTGTATTCTTTTTTCCAAATTTTCCCCTCTCTCCCAAGTGCATAAAGCCATCTAATTGGGGTCTAGACAAAAAGTGTTATTTTCTACACAGGACACACCAAAATTCTCTAGGGGATTCCTCTAGTCCTGTCAGAATAAATCAAATGGAATTACATATTCACCCATCAGGACAAGATAAATATATGCACTTACAGAAGTAACAGTGAATGTGTACCAGTGAATTGTAGGCACTAGCCAAGATATTATAGTCATTCAAGCCAGCTTACATAGGCATCTTCTTGTTCCATCTCAGCTTCTAAGGAGGGGAAGAGGATTAGGTTCATTCATAGCTTAATTTAGGTCCTACAGAGCACAGTCCAAAATTCTCTTCAGGCTTGAGTCCCAAGCACTCTGACTTCTATGCTGACCTGGCTAGGTACAACATTTCTCCTGGAATTCTAATTCCAAGATTGCCACAATCAAAATTCCCAGGTCTGGTGGAGATCATCCCTGAGAACAAAAATATAAAACTGAAACAAAACCCCCCAGACCCATTTCTCAGGCAAGGTAAAGTGGTCAAATTACAAATCCAGAAAAAGAAAATAATTTTAAAACATCTACAAGACAAACCTCAGAGAAAAACAGTGTGGCCACAATTTTAACTGGAATTCTTGGAAGAAATGAAGTAAAAATGAAAAAGCAGTAGGAGTGGGGAAGGAAAGAAGGCAGGAAGAGATAAGGCAAATTGTTTCTTATTGAAAAAACATATATACACAATTTTTAAAATTATTTAAAAAGGAGAATTATTATAGTAATTATAAAAGAAAAATTTTGAAGCAAGTTTCTCTGATGGAATGTTGTTGTTCTCTGGATAATGAAGAGCAAGATGCTCTCAAAAAAAAAAAAAAAAAAAGAAACCTTAAAAGTCCTCCATGAACAAAGTGAAATATACTGTATACAAAGTAATAGCAATGTTCTGGGATGGTCAGCTGTAAATAAATGACTTTGTTATTCTCAATAATACAACCATCCATGACTCCTTTGAAAAACTTACAAAAAATCCTATCCATATCCAGAGAAGAAATTGATTGTATCAAAATATAGATCAAAGCATTCTCTATTTCTCTCTCCACCTCTCTTTAACTTAATTTTTCTTGAGGGTTTTTATTTGCATTAAGGTGGGAGATCTATGTTTTCTTTCACAACTTAATTTTTAGAAATATTTTACATAACTTCATATGTGTTTAATTGTGGGTGGGATAAGGGAGAGAACCTATAACTCAAAAATATTTTTAAAAATGTGAAAAAATTGCTTTGAATGTAAGTGGGGGAGAATATTAAATTACCATTTTTAAAAAAGAAAAAATTGTGCTTACATATAAATAGGACCAGACAGCTTCTAAGGTCTATTGTAACTCAGTGGCCCTAAGTTGCTGTAATTAATAAGTGATGAAGCCAGAGGATGCTAAAGGAAAGACTTGGTGGGAGTATGTGAAGGCTTTTTCTTAAAGACAAGGTTTATCAGTGGAAATAAAATCAGTCAGCAAATCAGGTCAATATTTAAGTCTAGCTCTGCCTTCTATAAACTGGGTTGTTTCCTAATATATAAAACATGTAAATATTTCCCCTAATATGTAAATGTTTCCGAAAATGTAAAATGGGGGTGTTGAAGTTTGTGATCATTAAAATGCCTTTCAGCTCTAACAAAACAATTTTCTATACCTCACTGGTTTGGTTGACTGGCAACCCTATGATTGGTTTATGGTTAATTTATCAGTGACTTTGGAAAAATACTCTCCTTCTAAATAGTTTTGACTGAAGAATAAAATTGGTCAATGAAAGGTCTCTCTGAAGTTCCTTGTGGAAAGTCTTTTTTTACTTCTGCAGCAGTACCTATAACACTGTTTTTTGGTATGCACTTTAGTATTCTAGAAGAATCTTCTAAGTTATATATGCCTCCAGGATGGAATGATTTTATATATAGGCAAAGCCTGGAAAGTAGAGAAGATTGTGCTTCCTCAATTCTGTTTTCCAGTAACCTGATTGGACACAGCATTCACTCAGACTTCTTTGGATTCTGTTAAGAATGGTCAGAGTCCCCAAATGCTTTACAGGATAGGTCAACCAGTTTGGAATAGAGCATGCTTCCCTCTGAGAGTGTAACAAGGTCCTCCGATTCATCCAAGAGTCAAGACCACCTGTGGAGTAATTAGTCCTCTTTGAAAAGAAAGGACAAACAACCAAAACAACAGAGCTCTTTGAATGGGAGCCTTCTCTTCTACTTTCGAGGAACCAGTAAATCCCCTTGAAAGGACTAAGTCCATTTTTCTCTTTGCCCCTTTATTTGCCTGGGACTCAAGGCTCCTGAGTTTTTCTGATCTAGAATGACATTTACATAGTTGTTGATTCCTTTTGGTTTTCTTTGACTAGTTATTTAGGATCTAGATCAGGAAGAAAACTCATTGGTCATTTTAGTCTTCACTTTGCAAGTCAGTTTCCAAGAGGCAGAGCGAGATTTACAGCCTGGTCCTCTGACTCTAAACACATGCTTGTACTTATGGTCTTCAGCCCACACTGTCAGGAACCTGAAGGAGTAACACTAACTCCCTTCTACATCCAGTGAGACTTCTGAGGAGACTTTATACTGGAGTATTATTAACTCCTGAATACTGGGAACTTATCAAAGGAATTCAAAACCTTAATAAGCCTTTCCTTATAAAGACTCCTTCCTAGTGTTAACTAGGTGTACAATGGATATAGTCTGAGAAGTAAAGTTAGGAAAATCTCAGTTCAAATCTGGCCTCAGGAATTTTTTAGCTATATGACCATGCTTAACCTTAATCTCTGTCTGACTCAGTTTTCTGAACTGTAAAATGGGGATGATATGTCTACCAGGGTTGTTGTGGGGATTAAACAAGGTAATACTTACAAAGTATCTTTCAAAAAGCTAGTTTTCCCAGGATGAGACTTATCCATTGCCTTCTGGACAGGATGATTTTATTTCTCCAAATACAGGAAATTCACCTGCATAATTTATAATGGAACACTATATAATAGCTTTCCTCTGAAATGTGGCATTATATGCCAGAAATATAAAAGGCATTTAATAAATATTTGTTTACTAAGATATAAAAGTTTTCAGAGAGTCCATTGATTAAGTATTACTGTCTATCACCAAATCAACAACTCAAGAGTTCTGCAGACTTTTATTGCACTCAGACAGGCTCATCTGTACAAAAAATTAGTCAGAGAGCCTAGGGCATAAGCTTCAGGAACTTATGTAAAATGTGAAAACACAAGCATAGAAAATAGAATTTTTGCCCAAAGCAGGAAAGGAAGAGAAGCAGATATTATGTCTGAAAACAAATAACAAAAGAGGGAAGATAAGAAAATCTTCCAGCTGATCAAAACAGTAGCAGTAGCTTCTTTATTAGTTTTAACCTTACTGGTGATATGACCCTCAAACATTGAGATACAATGTCTGCAAGCTCCTCCCCAAAAACAAACAAACAAACAAACAAAAAGATACTGCACTAGTGTGCCCTTCTTATAGCGACCTCAAGAAGTTTGAGGCATTTTCTTTCCCATAATAGTCACAGAGGTAAGAAGAGGCCTCCTGAACTAGAAATTCTCCTGTCACCTTCCTAGCTCTATTGATTAAAGATAATCAAATGACTTTTAGGATACAGAAACAGATTCACTGATTTATATGACCCATTTCATAACAAGAAAGTATGGAAAAAACCTAAACCTTATTTTTCTGTTTAGCTTCCATTCCAGGCTATAACTTGTGGGGAGATGACAATAAATGTCATACTAAAATTAGAAATTAATATGGAGCATGTGATGGAGATAGACCTTCTTTCTGATCCCATGATCTGGAGCCAAAAAGCAGTGCCCCATGAACATAGCAACTTGTAACTAAATGGCAATTTAATGCTAAGAAAGCCCAATCCTGAGAAGCAAAACTCAAAACTTGACAAATTCGGAAATGGGCCCAGAGAAATTATGTGCCTTGCTCAGGGTCAAACAGCTGGTTTTGCTCCAGGTTTGCTACACGGAACTGACTTTTGATGGCAATAGAAATATCTTTCAAATAAATGTGAAGATTGCCAAAACAACTACTTTGAAGGGCAACACTGACTTTAAAAACTCCAAGTCAATGAAATCAAGTGAAATGAAGTCAATGAACCAACATTTATCATGATTATTTGTTGTGTATGACACAGTACAAAAATAGGCATAGGCAGAATTTACTTACTTTAAAAAGTATCTACCAAACTGAGTGAAGCGAGTAGAGCCAGGAGAATATTGTACACAGCAACAATAAGATTATGCGATGGTCAGTTGTGATGGATTTTCTCAACAACTGATTCAAGGCAATTCCAATAGACTTGAGATGGAAAATACCAATTGTATCCAAAGAGAAAGAGTTGTGAAAGTGAATCAAAACATAGTATTTTCACCTTTTTGTTTTTTTTCTTTCTCATAGGTTCCCCCCCCATTTTGGTCTGATTGTTCCTGTACAACATTACAAATATGGAAATTTGTTTAAAAGGATTGCACATATTCTACCTGTATCAAATCGCTTACCATCTTGGGGAGGGGAGAGGTAAAAGAGAGAGAGAAAAAAAATTACAACACAAAGTTTCTTTTTTTGTTGATTTTTTTTTGGAGGAAGGGGTTTGAACATAGCATGTATAGATTTACATTTAGTTTCCTTAATTCTTTTTCTGCATGCAGATGGCATTTTCTGTCCAAAGCCTAGTGGGATTGCTTTGGATCGATGAACCACTGAGAAGAACAACACTTTTCATAATTGATCATTGCACATTCTTACTATTATCGTATTCCTGTTCTGCTTATTTTGCTCAACATTAATTTATATAAGTCTTTCCAGGCCTTTTTTAAAATCAGCTTGTTCATCATTTCTTATAGAACAAAATTATTCCATTATCTTCATATATCACAGCTTATTCAGCCATTTCCCAAGTGATGGGCATCTACTCATTTTCCACAAAAAGAGCTGCTACAAACATTTTTACACATATGAGTCCTTTTCCCTTCTTTAAGATTTCCTTGGGATACAGACATGGCACTGATGGGTCAAAGGATGTGCATAGTTTTAGAGCCGTTTGGGCATAGTTCCAGATTGTTCTCTAGAATGGTAGAACACAAATTTTCACAAAAATTAATGTTGGAAACATCTTTGCTAGTATTTTTAAAAATAAAATGGGATTGAAAAAAATAACAACAGGTTATATGGGGAGAAAGGACTTTATATTTCATAATAGAGAGGCCCAGAATGAGCATAGATTTTCAAACATGGTCAATATATAAAGTATTACTTTTGTTTAAGGCTATTTGATATAAAGGATGGATTAGGGAGGTCAGGTTGCCTAGGGATAATGTTACCAAAAGAAGAAGGAAAAAGCATTAATGAAACATTAAAAAAAAAAAAAAAAAAGGAAATGAGAATATAAAGAAATTCAGACAAGCAAAACAGCAATGGAAAGAGCATGTTAAATATGTTATACACTTTAAAAAAAAGTTTCAGCAGCAATTCATACATAGGCAATCTTTGTAGTTTCTTGTTTGTATATGGAAATGTTTGTATTCATTGATATTTATCAAGTTTTTGATAATGCAAATTTTTTTTTTTTAAATTGAGTAGAAAGAAAGCAAAGGTTTGCCCTGAAAAAAGTTTATGTAGAATGTGATGTCTCATCTAACTAAGGGAGGGAGGTGATAAGGAAATGCATTCCAGGATTGGTAGTCAGGCCCAGCAAGAGCATATGGAGTATCCTGGATGAGCAAAAGAAGGAAGCCTAATCTGGCTAAACTTTAGAAAACAGGAAGTGGAATGATGTATAATAGAGCTGGAAAGGTAGAATGTGTGAAGATTTTTCAGTGCCAACAGAGGAGCTTCTGTTTTATTCCAAAGCTAAAAGGAAGCACGGGAGTTATCAGGATAGCGGAATGCCATAAATCAGAAAAATCAGTTTGAGTGACAGGTGGAGGATGGATGGATGGAGAAGGGATAGATGAGAACCAAACAGGAAGCTATTGCAACAGTCTCGGACGTCACATCTCTAGATATACTTTTGAATTTTCTTGTGTGTTCTTCACATTCTATTATAAGTTATGTACACTGTAATGGCATGAAACAACCACCAACCAATCAATCTCACAGCGAGGCTTTCCGGAAGCCATCATCACCATGGAGACAAAAAGCAAAATACTGCAAAAAGCCCGCCCTCACTCGCAGCAATCTCTGCCTATTAAGCACAGAGTAAATAGCTTGACAATACACCGGCAGCACATTCGCCTCAAGAAAGGCAGCCGAGAAGATAGTCCCCCGAGCATTTCCACACTTTCGACAGGAGTTACAAGACCTTCCGGCCACTCTGTGCGCTTTGCCCTCTGGGTAACATCCGCTTCCTGTTCACTTCCGCCCCAAGCGGGCCAATAGAAAGGTAGTTCAGCCATTCCTCACTTCCTCCCCGAGAGCCTCACGTTGTCGCGCGCTGAGCTCTGCTCAGCTTTCGCAGCTTTTTTCTGTCAGAACTCTTATTCTGTCAACTTCTGTATCGTTTGTGCAGCTAAAAAGCCCGGACCCGTGTGAAGCAGAGTTAGGAAGTCCCTCCGTTGCCGCCGCCGCCGCTGCCGCCGCCGCCGCCATGGTCAACGTGCCCAAGACCCGGCGCACCTACTGCAAGAAGTGCGGCAAGCACCAGCCGCACAAAGTGACGCAGTACAAGAAGGGCAAGGATTCCCTGTACGCGCAGGGCAAGCGCCGCTACGACCGTAAGCAGAGCGGCTATGGCGGCCAGACCAAGCCCATCTTCCGCAAGAAGGCCAAGACCACCAAGAAGATCGTGCTGAGACTCGAGTGCGTGGAGCCCAACTGCAGGTCCAAGAGGATGCTGGCTATCAAGCGCTGCAAGCATTTCGAGCTGGGCGGAGACAAGAAGAGAAAGGGACAAGTGATCCAGTTTTAAGCTGCAAGAGATCCAGTTCTAAGCTGCAAGTGATCCAGTACTAAGCTGCAAGTGATCCAGTTGTAAGCTGCGAATGATCCAGTTCTAAGCTGCTTCCAGCGCACGCCCTCGGCTTCGGGAGAGAAATGATTAAAATATTGAAGTTCCAGCATATCCCTGCCTCGGTCTCATGTTTGTGGGGGAGGGGACGGGATTGGGAAGGGGTGGGGTTCACGTGTAGGGATAAGGGTCGACTAGAACCAGCTACTGATGGGAGATTTGAGGTCTGGGTTCCTGGGAGATTAGGAGGAGGAGAGGGGGGAGGAACAGAACTTGGGGAATAAGTTAAGGAGTTCACTTCGTAAAGGTACTATTTAAAATTATGTTGTGGTGCTAAGCCAGGTATACGATAACACTAAATGCTGTTATCCTAAATACCAGAGGGTACATTGTTTTTAACTAGAGCACAAGACAATTTTTTTTCCACAAACCTTAATACATATAAATAATGCTATCTTTTTTTCGTGAAATGAAAACAAAGTTGATAATATTTACTTTCATAAACTATAGGCTACCCCTCAAGCCACAGAAAATGCTTCTTTCAATATCTGGATTCTGATTAAGAATCTGAGCAAAAGTTTTGTGAGTGTATGTAACTAAAGCAGTTAGAAGAAACAGTTATGTAAATTCTCCATCTTTTCAATGTGACTTCATAAATAGTCCATATTTAAAATAAGTTCAATACCTGGTAGGGTTTTTTTTTCCTGTATGAGGTAATTTGTGATCTTGGCTATTATCTCCACATAAAGGAAACACATTCATAATTTTTTTCCTATTAAATAGTTCAAAGATCTATGACTTTGCTAGCATAAGTACTCCTTACACAGAGAATTTTAAGATGTTGCCAAGACTAAAAAAAAAACAATTTGTCCCCAAACCAGAGACTTTCCAGCTTGGTATAGAATTTATGATGGCTGTTGTAGGCTATTCCTAATCTCTTAATAAGATATTAAATTAGAACTTCAGTGGAAAAAGCAATAAATAAGTATCAGAAATAGCTTCTTTCAATCTGTTATACAGGTATTAATGGATCTAATACAGACAGGGACAAATACAAATTCATTTTACCTTATTTCGACTATATAATTGTCCTTTTCTTAGTTAATAAAACTGAGTACTTGGCATATCCTTTACAGATAAACTTCAGGTATCATACTTTTGGCTTAAACGTTAAAATTGCTATTAAGTTTTCATCATTTGTTAATCAAATCTACGAAGATAAATTATTCAATAAAAACATTTAACTTTGGACACAGAAATTTTTATGCATGTTAAATTCTCACAGACTTCAAAGAACTGCTCTCATTTTCTTCACTTGAGTTTTGAATATCATAAATGTTAATGGATAAAGCTTAACATAGGACCTCAAGGCTATTTTGCATGTCCATTAAAAAATCAACAATACTGTAGAATAAACTACAATAAGCTCTGTAGTATGCTAAGAAAAAAGTAGCTTTATCAGAAAATAAAATCAATATCTTTAATTGGAATTTAAATTAATTTTGATGCACACAAATTCATGGGATGACAGCTCAAGAGTAAAAAAAATTAAAAATAGCTTTCTGCTAACTTTGGAATTTTCTATAAAATCTAAGTCAATATTCTATTCAATTTCAAGAGGTAATTTGATTCAATTCAATTCTGTATCTAGGCACTTTGTGGAATTGAGCACATGAGAAAAAGTTCCAATCATTAAGGAACTGATCATTTTATTGTTCAGACAGATTCAGTAGTTTTAACAGTTAATACAATATTGTCCTACAGGAACATGGTGAATAGAAGGAGGAAAATTTCACTATAATAAAAAACCACAAAGTCAGTCTTATACCACATCAATTTGGATGTGGAAAACGGAACTGAACTGAATCAGTCGGCCCTAATTGTACAAGCAGATTCAAATCTGACCCTAAGAAGTAATCAGCACAAGTTGGTAATTATGTGACATTTCAGGCCACTGAAGAGAGATACAAGCTCCAGTTCAGGTTAAAGAGTGTCTATACAAACAGGTATAAGTGACCAAAGGAATTCACTTGATACCACCTTAATTCTGTTACTCCATATGAACCTAGATCAAGTAGGAGCCTTTCTCCTTAATTTTTTTGGTTTGGTAAGTAATAAAATATATTTCTACTATATAATTTAAACAAAAAAAAAAAAAAAAAAAAAAAGAACATTGTTAATATTTTAGAAATAAAATCTATTGCCTCCTTAGTTGTCTTAAGGCAACTTCTGGTAAAGAAATTATTTCTATCAATGGCACTTGCTCAGCAATTTATAGTCTTGAAGGAGGTAGAGGTGGGTGCTGAGGAATGAAATGATGGGTCACAGTCTGATAGTATGTATTAGAAGCAGAACTTGTACCCAAGTCTTCATTTCACCATGGCCAGCCCTCTAACCACATGACCACACTGTCTCTTGTGGATATTACATATTTCTAAATACATCCTTGGCATCTCATACTTTTTCTTGTAGTTATCTACTATTAAAATTTTAAGATCTTAGAATTGCCAGATTCATATTTTCCATTTCCTACTCTTGATATTCTTATTTATACATTCAAATATTTACTGAAAATGTAAGATATCATGGCTGGGCATAGTTGGGCATGACAAGATCATGGACCTAGATCTAGGACTTTTACAGATAAGGAAACTAAGGCCCAGGGAGATAAAGGGACTGCCAAAGTCACATGTGTAGTAAACTTCAGAGGCAATATTTGAACCCAGACCTCCAGACTACACAACAAATATGTTCTTTCCACTGTGCCAAGTTGCCATCCAAAAAAGACAATGAATGAGACAAGTGTCTCTGCCCTCAAGAAATTTATAATCTAAATTTACATTTTTTGGGCCCAAGGCAATCAGGATTAAGTGACTCACTGAGTTAAGTGTCAAATGTCTGAGGCCAGATTTGAACTCAGGAGAACTTGAATCCTCCAGATTCCAGGGATAGTGCTCTATCCACTATGCCTCCTAGCTGCCCCAATAACCTAAATTTATTTTTAAAAACCACAATAATCATTCATGTTTTTTAAAATAGGATCCTAAAGAATTTTACCTCTCTAATTTTAAAAATTGAAATGTATAAACAAAGTATAGCAACAGCTGGTGATGTAAAACAAAGGAAACAACATGTTAGTTTCAAAAATAATTATAATCATGGGAAAAACTTGTTAAATGCAGCTTACCTGTTAGCAACCAAAGTACAGTCAATTTCTGGTCTCTTTGTTTTAGGAATGGCATAAAGTGGATATCTATCTCCATGACGAATTAACACATGAACAGAAACTAACTTGAAATAATAAGGTGCATGACCTACAAATAACAAATATATAGTTTAAATATTAGTTTGAGGAAATAATATTAAGATATACTAGGTTTTATATGAATATTTTAATACAAAAAGGTATTCCTTTAAAAAACTATGTACAGAGCAAAATTCTACTTATCAATATAAAACACTAATTTCCACAAAACATATTGGAGCACATTCCTATTTTTTTTTCCCTGAGGCAATTGGGGTTAAGTGACTTGTCCAGGATCACACAGCTAGGGAAGAGGACACATTTGAACTCAGGACCTCCTGACTTCAGGGCTGGTGCTCTATCCACTGCACCACCTAGCTGACCATATTCCTACTTTTTAAAAGATTTTGAACTTAAGATAAACAAACTGTAAGACTGAGCACACTTATTCCTACTATCATTTTGCCCTAACCCCCCCCACCCAAGAATTTTAAACCTGTAACTCTTTATTTCAAAATAGTTCTAAGAAAAAAAAAGTTATTTATTGTAGATATTGAATTTGTTATACAATATTGCAAAAACCTACTTTCTGCAAGTTCATTAATTCTTGGAATATTTCAGTAAATACAAGCTTCATGAATAGAATAAACAAGAGGAGGCTCAGTCAATGGATCAGGCATTATTCTCTTGGGATTTTTATCATTCATCCCATTTTTGATTGGTGTTACTGGTATTAAGTGGACTTAAAAAAATTCAATGTAATTAAGTAGTTGCATAAGTATAATTAAACAATGTAATCCTGAATTTCACGGTTAATTTTTTTTCTGAATTACATTGCATTTTAGTTCAGTGAATTATTCTTGAAGCCACTCTAGTGTCAACTTTTTCACTGGAAATCTTTTATATAACTTTTTCAACGGAATATTACATTTCTCTGGTGTGCTGCTGATAGCAAAGATTTGGGATGTTTGGTAAGCTTTGGGTTTGGTTTGGGTTTTTTTAGGTAGTTTTGTTTTTAACTATGTATTAAACAAAATGAATATATCTGAAAGTACTAATTCTAAGTCACAAAAATCAACCACCTAGCCAGAAGTCCACCCATACAACAGTAAAATAATCCACTAGATTTAGGCATGCAATCTCACGTTCAACTGAAATCCTTTGTTAAAATAGTTTAACAACAGGATGTACTTCAAATGAAATCTTTTGCCAAAACAGTTTTGTTTAGCAGGATGCACACAAAATGTAGCTATCATTTTTTTAAACTTCTGGGCTATATTCTGGAGAAGATTAATTCTACTCCACAGAATACAATTTCAGAATGTTTTAAAAAACTACAGAACTAAATCACATTTTATTAATCTGCTGATTAGAACATAATATGGAATATAAAAATGAAACCTCAAAATATATTATCTGTAGCTTCTTATCAGCACCACCTGTTATTCAATCACAGGATCTTGGATCAGTTAGCACAATCTGTTAGTTACTGAATGCCTGTATTTGCTTTCAGGTACCTTGTACTCATAGGTGATTTTTTTTTTTTTTATATTCAGTAACAATTTTTACTACTAACGTCTAATAAAACAAATAGATTCCGGAATTATGCTCCGATCTGTAAGTCTTCCCCACCATTAAAATGAAAGGAAATATCCATATTCAACATAATTGAGGCTGCTGATACATTGAAAGAATTCTTTCTGGGGATTTATATAGTAAGAGATAAAGCAGTAGCACAAAATGAGAACAGGAGAAAGTGAAATGAAGGACTGGAGGTAATAGTCAAATCAACAGATGCACTTATCAAAAAAACCCCAAATCAAAAGAACACTCAAGATGATTCAACTAAGGCAACTTTATAGCAATAAAGGCAATGAACAACTCTATTTGTCAGAAGAGGATTTCTCTCAGGGGTGCCTTAAAAAAGTATATTCTACATCCACTGCTAAAACTGCTAATAACAATAATAACATCTTGGAATTGTAGCACTTTACTAGTATTTTCTCATTTGATCATCACAACCCTGGAGGTACTCATGTAAATTCAGAATTTCTGAATTCAAGCAATCTACAGCCTTAGCCTCTCTCTACAGCAGGGATTACAGGCATGTGTAATAATAATGATAATGCTTGATAATGTTTTCTTTTATTTTTTTAAAAGCAAGCTTTACATAAAAGATTCATAGTTTCACATATAATCTCCATTTTCTATTCTACTTTTAATTTCTCTTTTTTTGATATTAAGTTCAGAAAAAAATAAAAATTTTAAAATAATGATATTAAATTAAAAAGAAGAGACTTAGATTTCAAAGATCATTTTAGTGACTGTGAACTATTAGTCTATGAGAAATCACTATCGGAAAGGGCACACAAAAAGGAAATAAGGAAAAATAAAGTATGCTCATTAATAGAATGAAGGTCATCATAAGCAAATACACTTGTAATCACTGTGTAAAAATTTCAAATATCTTATAATTTTGCTTTTAAAAAGATTCTCCTTCTTCCCTAAATGCTTAGTGCTTACTACATTCAACCAGTCTTTCTCAAAAATCAAACTCAAATCTACTCATTGTTACTTCCTGAAATTCAGTGCTATCTATATTGGTGAAGTAAGCAGTTTTCTCATTTATTGTTGCTTTACTCCCTCTTACTATAATATATTCTTCCTGTATACTCCCATTTCAGGATCAAAGAATTAGCATTGAAGCAACTCTCCTCTGTTGATTCTCAATAATTAATCAATCAATATTTATCAAGCTCTTACTTTGTGCTAAGCACAATGATAAACTCAGGACTACCAAAAAAAAAAAAAAAAAAAAAAAAAAAAAGGCAAACAATAGTCCCTTCCCTCAAGAATCTTGAAATCTAAGCGAGGAGACCAAATACATACAAAGTTATATACAGAATAAATAGGAAATCATTAGCAAGGGGAAAGCATTATAATTAAGAGGGGTTGAGAAAGGATTACTATGGAATATAGGATTTTAGTTGATAAGAAACCAAGGAAGGTCATTTGTTGGAATAAACAGTAAAACATTCCAGGCTTATGGGAGAGCTAGAGAAAATGCCCAGCGCCAAGAAACAGATTGTTTTGTTTGTGGAGCAGGCAAGAGGCCAGTGTCACAAAATCAGAGAGTAAGTAGTGGGGAGGAAGGTGTAAGACTGAAAAGGTAGGAACAGACAGAGTTATGAGGGTTTTGGGTGCCAAACAGATCACTCTGTATTTGATCCTGAGACAACAGGGAGTGAAAAGTGTTATTCTAAGAGGCATGTGACATGATTAGATCTATGCTTTGGAAAACCACTTTAATGGATAAATGGAGAACAGATTAGAATATCGAGAGCTGAGGCAGCCAGACCTAACAGCAGGCTATCACAATAGCCAAGGTGATGAAGGTCAGCCTAGGATGGTGGCAGTGGCAGGGGAGAAAGGGCGACTTGTTGCAGAAATGTGAAAAAGGTGAAGTTGTGGGGCCTTGGGGTGGGGAGGAGGCAGGAGAGTGAGGGATCCAGGTTGGCTTACAGGTTGTGAGCCCAAAGGACTGAGAGAATGACGTTGCCCTCCACAATAAAAGGAAAGGTAGGAGGCAGGGAGGGCTCAGGGGAAAATATAATGAGTTCCATTTTGGGCAAATCAAGTGAGTTTCATATTCCTACAGGATATCCAGTTCAAGGTTCCTGAAAGACAGCTGCAGATAGAAGACTGGAAAACAGCAGAGACATTGGGGTAAGATAGGAGATTTGAGAATCATCTGCAAAGAGATTAAATCTGTGGGAGCTGATGAGATCACCAAATGAAGTTGTATCCAGGACAGGAGGGCACCTGTGATTAAAAGGCATGGTCTGGAAAAGAATACAACAAAGGAGACAGAAAAGGAAGTGTCAATAGTAGGAAGTGAATCAGGAGAGAATGAGAGAGTATCAAGGAAGAAAAAGTGAGCAACAGTATTAAAAGCTGCTGAGGGATCAAGTAGAATAAGGACTGAGAAAAGACCACTGGCACTGGCAACCCAGAGATCTTTAGTAACAACACAAATAGATTTCATACAATGCTATAATAAAAATTCTGACTGATAACAGTGGTTTTAATACCACTTTTTGAGTTTTATTCCTATTTGCACTAATGTCTTGCACACAAATACAGTCTGTGAAGGTCAATTCTTTCAACATAATTAGAAAATGTTAACTATAGAGAGAGAGCATCAATCTTCAAGTCTTAACCAAATAAATAAATAAATAAATGAAGGTGAATGATGATTGAAAATGTAACAACATGCCAGAACCAACCATGAAAGATATTTACTGAAACATAAAATCCATGCAACTGAGCTCAGGAATTTTGTTGAAGAAAATCCTATGCCTCAGCAAATCTATTTAACTTTCTTTTAGGTAAAAGTTAAAATATAATTGATTATGATAATGCCTTGTACACAACAGGCACATAAGGTTCTCTGAAGTTTAATCTCAGTTTATTTAAAGGTAATCCATATATTCACCTACAGTTAAAAACATGAATCAGTCTTCCTTATCTAAGTTTGAAACATAGAAAGACTAAATATTAAAATAAAAAATTAAGCACGAAACTGGTACTTAATCACCTACAAGTAAAAAGTAGACACAAAAATTAAAACAGGTTCATGATAAATCTGTAAATCTCCAAGATCTTTGCCATATGCACAACTTTATTTTTAAATGTTCAATTCAATTTATTATATTTTCAAGCAATGGTTAATTAAATCTGATATTTTCTCCTAAGAATAAGTGGCATATGCTTCTTCCACATGCATATTATGAAATTGCTGGTATTTCTTCTTTCATTTTTCATTATTTAATACCACTTTTAAATAAAGTCTTTTAAACTCATAAGGATCACTATCTTTTCTAAGGTCTCATTAAGGATTTTTTTCAATTATCATGAAATTTTGCAAATTATAGTTGTCTTTTTATAGGTTATTTCCTTCCTAGTTTGTGAGCTATATATGAGGACTGGACAGTTCCATAAGCTCTTTATCTTCTTGAGTGGCTAATATATTACTGCTAAATGGGTTCTTAATAAATCATGTTGAATTCTAAATTCTGATGTTGGAGTCAAACTTAACAATATGGAAGAGTATGGATCACAACATAACATTCTCACTCTTTTTGTTGTTGTCTGCTTGAATTTTGTTTTCTTTCTCATTCTCTTCTGTTTTGATCTGATTTTTTTTATGCAATAAGATAACTGTATATGTTTACACATATTATATTTTAACATGTATAACATATATTGAATTGCTTGCCAATTGGGGAGGTGGTGAAGGGGAGGAAGGTAAAATTTGGAACACAAAGTTATGCAAGGGTCAATGTTGAAAAATTATCCATCTGTATGTTTTGAAAATAAAAAGTTTTAATAAGACACAGAGAGAGAGAGAGAGAAAGAGAGAGAGAAAGAAAGAGAGAGAGAGAGGGAGACAGGGAGAGAGAGAGAGGACTCTGTATGCCTAATTCTGAGCGTAATGTCTTGTATATGATAAAAGCTTAATAAATTTTTGTCGGATTAAATTATACCCCGAGAGGGTATAACTGCTTCTCAGACATCTTTAAGTGGATGTCCAATAGATAGCTTAAAGTAAAAATGTCTAAGAGAGAGAATATTATTTCTCTCCCAAATCTTCTGCTTCCTTCTGTATTACTATAGGCAACATCATCCTCTCTGTCTCTCAAAACCTAAGACTCATCCTCTATTCTCACTATTTCCCACTACCCATATCCCATCTGTTTCGAAAACCTGGTGATTTCACCTTCAGTATCTCTCCATTATGCCTCCTTCTCTCCAGAGAAACTGCACCACTCTGGCACAGGCACCTGGACTATTGTAATAGCTTGCTGATAAATCAGCCTGCCTCAAGTCTCTCCCCACTCCAATCCATTCTCCATTCAGTCCCTAAAGTGATTTTTTCCTAAAAAACAAATCCAAGCCAACCCATCACCACTGCCTCCAAGATCAAATGAAAAATTCTGTTTGGTATTCAAAGCCTCTCATTTACTAGCTCTCTCTTATCTTTCAATTATTCCTTTCGTTCTACTTTACTCCCCCCCACACACAACTTAATCTAATCCAATGACATCTGTGTCCTTACAATCCTGGCAACAGGATATTCCATCTGTCAACTCCAGTAATTTTTTCTGTCAATTCCCAGTGACTGGAATGCTCTCCCTAATCACTGCCTACTGATTTCTCAAACTTCCTTTAAGTCCTAACTAAAATCTTCTCTTCTATCTTTTGAGTCCCCACAGGAATGTGTTAACTCCTTGAGTGCTAGAAATACCTTTTGCCCCTTCTTATCCCCAAGGTTTAGCTCTCTGAGGGTTTGCTGATTGGTTTGTAATGCTGGAGAAACTGAGGAAAGCTAGAGATTAGAGATTATTTAATAATTTATTTAAAAGGGAGAGATTTACTGGGACCAAATGGATCCATGGTTTGGTCCCAGGGCTGAATGAGACTATGGTCTCCAAGAATCCAGCAAACAAGGTGAGTTCTCAATGACCTATATACACTTGGCTCAGTCCCAGGGAGTAGACTGAGGCTTGGGCAGAGTCAGGGTGCTGAGACTCAGCTGGGACTCTGACAGGGTGGGGTGAGCCTCTGGAGATGGGGATGGCATAATGGGGGGAGGCACCCAGCAGGTGAGGAGAGGCATCTTGATAAGACCTTATATGATATTCTGATAGTTTGGGATGGGGAGAGGCATTCTGATATTCTAAAATATAAGATCTTTTGCCCGTATCAAATATTATCAAATATTCTGGTTAAGAAGGAGAGGTGGTTTTGCAGGATTGAGCAGAACAATAATAAACTGAGGCAGAACAATTAGGGAAACCAAAGCAGGAACTGTGGCACAATAGGTTGATGATTGATTCTCTTCCAAGATAAACTATAACCCTTCCATTTAATCCAGAACATAAACCTTTCGGCTCCTACCTCCCCCCCCCAAAAAATAGTCTGACAAAGTATATTGTATATTTAGAAATGGCCTCAGACACTTAAAACTTCCTAACTGTGTGATCCTGGGCAAGACACTTAACTCCAACTGCCTCAGGAAAAAAAAAAAGAAAGAAAAAAAAATTGAAGGAGGCATATGTGTGATTATTATTTACATACCCTCCTTCTCGGACTTCTGGGAATCTTTTACAAGATCGTGTTGGTCTATGTTGTTATATCACTACTTGCATGTACAATTCATGTTTGTTACACCTCATGGAGCCTGCCCTGGCTATGGGGAGTGATCACTAATAGCCTGTGCGTTATTGCTATGTGTTTGTGTAATAACTCCGATGCTGATGGATTTGTGCATACCTATTTCTAATAAGACCTTTCAGCCCAGAAATCAAAAAGCAGAACAAAAGCAGAAGCAAGGCACGCCCCTGGTGAGTCCCTTGGAAGGGGAGGAAACGCCCTAGCCCGGCGTCAGTTCCCAATCCCTGGCTTTTCTAAGTTCGGCTATCCCTCAAAAATAGAGGGCGGTCTCCTGTAGAGCAGATGAAGTGAGTGATGTCAGTAAGGGCCAAAGCGTTATGCAGATGAGGAGTCTCGGGTAGGTGTTTTCCCTAAAGTAAAAAAAAACCCGCTAGCGCGCGTGGGAAAGGTGTATTTTCTTAGGTTCTGAGGGGCGAAGGCGAGGTGGAGGAGGCCGGAGGGTTGCGTGTGCGCGTGGCTTTTGTGTGTGGAGCGTGTGTGATGGATCTGGGAGCGCCGCTCGAGTGAGCCTGTGCTTAGAGTGTGTGTGTGTGCAGGGAGCGCTGGAGCGTGGTGTGTTTGAGCATACTTACCTGGCAGGGGTGATTCCATGATCACGAAGGTGGTTTCCCCAGGGCGAGGCTTCTCCATTGCACTCCGGATGAGCTGACCCCTGCGATTTCTCCAAATGCGGGAAACTCGACTGCATAATTTGTGATAGTGGGGGACTGCGTTCGCGCTCTCCCCTGATTTCGCGTTGAAAGGAAAGGAAAATTTTGTGGCTTATGTGTAACATCCTTCATTCACCCCACCAAAGTGAGCTCTCCCGGCTCAGCGTGCTCCAACCTGATGGTGTTTTTTGGCTGCTGTAGTTGCCTATACTCCCTGCTATATTCTGTTCTATCTTTGCTTGCTCTAGCAGAGTAGTAAAGGTCTCGCTCAGGTCAGAAAAGAAGCCAAATTGATCATCTGGTTGCTGTGTATAATGTTCTCATGGTTCTGCTCATTTCACTCAGCATCAGTTCATGTAAGTCTCTCCAGGCCTTTCTGAAATCATCCTGTTGATTGTTTTTTTTTTTCCTCTTATTTTTATTTTTTAAATTTTATATATAAATTTTTGACAGTATAAATGCATGAGTAATTTTTTTTAAAATAACATTATTCCTTGTATTCATTTTTCCAGGTTTTCCCCTCCCTCCCTCTACTCCCTCCCCTAGATGACAGGCAATCCCATACATTTTACATATGTTATAATATAACCTAGATACAATATATGTGTGTAAATCCAATTTTCTTGTTGCACAATAAGTATTAGCTTCCGAAGGTGTAAGTAACCTGGGTAGATAGACAGTAGTGCTAACAATTTACATTCACTTCCCAGTGTCCTTCTCTGGATGTAGTTGTTTCTGTCCATCATTGATCAACTGGAAGTGAGTTGGATCTTCTTTATGTTGAAGATTTCCACTTCCATCAGAATACATCCTCATACAGTATTGTTGTTGAAGTGTATAGTGATCTTCTGGTGCTATTCATTTCACTCAGCATCAGTTGATGTAAGTCTCTCCAAGCCTCTCTGTATTCCTCCTGCTGGTCATTTCTTACAGAGCAATAATATTCCATAACCTTCATATACCACAATTTACCCAACCATTCTCCAGTTGATGGACATACATTCATCTTCCAGTTTCTAGCCACTACGAAAAGGGCTGCCACAAACATTTTGGCACATACAGGTCCCTTTCCCTTCTTTAGTATTTCTTTGGGATATAAGCCTGCTGATCGTTTCTTAAAGAACAATATTCCATACCATACATATACAGCTGATGGATATGCTCCAGTTCCTTGCTACTACAAAAAGGTCTGCTATAAGCATTTTTGCACATGTTGGTCCTTTCCCCCTTTTGATATATATATATATATATATATATATATATACACACACACACACACACACACACATATATATATATATATATATATATATATATATATATTTATTTATTTAAAATATTTTTTAAATATTTGTATTTATCTCTTTGGGATACAGAGCCAGGAGAGACCCTGCGGGATCAAAGGGTGTGAACGGTTTGATAGCTCTTTGGGCATACTTCCAAATTGCTCTCCAGCAAGGTTGTCAGTTCGCAACTCCACCCACAATGTATTTAGTGTCCATTTTCCCATATCCTCTCCAATATTTATCATCTTTTCCTGTCCTCTTGACCAATCTGGGAGGTGTGTACTGGTACCTCAGAATTGTTTTAATTTGCATGTGTCTAATTAATAAGGATTTAGAGCATTTTTTCTTATGACTAGAAATGGTTTTAATTTCGGGAAGATGAATTTCTATGCCGGATGTATGTTTATTCTTCCCTTCTTGAACCAGGTCAGAGAGCGTGAGCCTGCCTATTGCTTCTCACCTTTCCATTTTTCTTTTGAGATCGTCTCATCCTAAGTGCCTCACTCTGTCTCACTCAATTCCTCTCCTTCTAGCTTCCTTGTTGATGACACTCTCCTTACTTGTACCGTCTTCAAGATTTCTCACTCATCACGCCTTTGTGGGCTCCTTTTGAGTCTTGGGTTGGAATGTCAAATTTCCCATCCAGCTCTCATCTTGTCATCAGAAAGCCATCCAACAAAGCACAGTTAACATCAGATGAGAAACGCTGATGAATCGGCCTGCTCTGGGGCAAGGCTGTGCTAAACGGTGGCGATTAAATGAGGGGCAAAAGACAAGTCGCTGCTGTCCAGGATTATTGATGATGACAAAGACTTGGCTGGTCTGTTCTGAAGGGATTTGGCCAAGCCTCCGTAGTTATCCGTTGAAAATCTGCTAGGTCATCTTTTTTATTTTTAATTTTATAATTTTTTTTTTACACTACATATGCATGGGTAATTTTTTTTTTTTTTTACATTGTCCCTTGTTCTCACTTCTGTTACGAATTTTCCCCTCCTTCCCTCTATCCCCTCCCCTAGATGACAGGCAATCCCATATATGTTAAATGTGTTGCTAGGTCATCAAACCGAGCACTAAAAGTGAAATGGGTTTTGGGGAAGGGGAAGCGGAGTGGTTTGTTCCTCTCACTTATTCCCTCTGCCCCCCGAATATTCCTCCACCTGTAAACGCTCGCTTGCTTCTCCCCCTCTCTCCCTCTTGCCAGGGTTTTGACCAGGCGGTGGGGCCTTTAAAGAAGCTCGTGAGGGAGGACTTCAGGACGTCGGAGAAGTGCTGGTTCTGGATCCAGGGGAGCAGAGGGCCCTGGCGCCTCTTCCGGCCGGCTGGGTTTCGCTTTAGAAGAGCTTTGAAGAAGAAAGGGAGGAAGGGGGAGGGGAAATCGAGCGGAAAGGGAAAGGGAAAGCGCGGGAGGGTGGAGAGTTATGCAAATGTTGAACAGGCCCGTAGGCAAGGGTTTGTGGGCCGCGGGAAAGTGTCTTGTTGCCCCAAGAAAGTGGCCAAACGTGACAAAGAGGTCCGTTTTGTGGCGTGCTTCTAGGCGCTGGTGTGGTCGGGTCAAGGCGCACGGCTGGCCGCGGTTTTGTCGGGTGTAGGCAGGTAGAGCAGGGCGGTGGAGGCCGGGTCAGCGTTTTTGCAGTGGGCGCGAGTGGAAAAGGGTGCTGTGGGGAAGGGTCGAGGGGAGGTCGGGAGCAGGTGTGTTATCGCTTCTCGGCCTTTTGGCTAAGATCAAGTGTAGTATCTGTTCTTATCAGTTTAATATCTGATACGTCCTCTATCTGAGGACAATATTAAATGGATTTTTTGATCTTGGGAGATGGAATAGGAGCTTGCTCCGTCCACTCCGCGCAATCGACCCAGTATTGCAGTACTTCTGGGAACTACGGTGCACTTCCCTTCGGGGATTCATTCATATGTAACAAGAAAAGCAGTCATCCATTCATTTCCTTTTTGGGAGGAAACACTTCTGTTTCGTTTTTTATTTATTTATTACCTATTTTTTGGTGTTGCTCTTTGCTACCTGCTTCAGCTTGCTTACTAGAAGACAAATTAAACTGAGCTTTTGTGTGTTATTAAGATACTTTCTGTAGTTCCAACGACTGGTTCGGTCCAGAAACAAACGCCTAATCTGCCTGAGCACAAGTCTGTTGAGGGGTTTCTTTCTGGTTTATCCAGTTCACCTCACACTGCCTCAATTGCAGTTCCTCATCGCTTGCCCACTAAAAGAAACTGGAATTGGCTAGTGGTTGCCCCCCACAACATGAAGAGTTCCTCCAGGCGGAATGGGCAGAAGGCAACAATTATTCTCGACTTTTGTCTTGCCACTGCGCTTCAGGGACTCGGAGAGAGTTGGTGAGGGCAACTCGTGCAAGGGCCTCATCGAACCCAGTTCACTCACACGCTCCCTTGATGTTTTAGGCCTTCTTTTAAAATGAAGGACGAAGAACGTCTCTGCTAGGGAAACGTGATCAAGATGTGCCGCCAGCACTACCCAGCGTCGCAGATGATACTTTAGGGAAATAACACAAAATTTCAGTCAAGGGGCACTTTCATGCCCTTGTGCCTTGCCTTCATTCCACCCCTTCTCTCTGTCTGTCTGTCTCTAAACCTCTGTCTGTGGCGCTTCTAGAAATTCTCGTTGGGCTTGTGTCCCATCTTCACTTTTTCTCATTGAGACTAACTTGGTTGTACAGTAGATGTTTTCAGCTCAGTTCAGGAAGATGAATTCTTATCCTGCCCTTATTCATTGCTCACTGATCGATTGCTTGGGGAGGGGGTGCTTCTGTTTAACCAGAACGAGAGCAATTGAGAAGAGAATTTTAAAGCATTTAAAGATTGCATTTGTCACGTAGGGAACCTGAGTCAAACTTATTTTTTAAAAGCCATTCCCCAATTGATAAATGAGAAAAAGATATCAACCATCACTAAAAGACGATAAAAGCATGCATGTCTTTTTACATACAAAAAAATTTCTAGCAGTTCTCTTTTTAGGGCAAAGAATTGGAAACAGAGGATGCCCATCAAGTGGGGAATGATTGAATAAATTGTCATATGTGGTTGAGATGGAATGTTCCTGTTCTATGGGAAATGATGAGTAGGAGGCTCTCAGAAAAACCTGGAAAGCCCTCCCTTCTTGGAGGCCAGCTCCCAGGAGTAGGATGAGTGTGAAAATGAAACACACGTGCTAGGAGGGAGCCTATCCAAACAGTCCATTTATTGATCCGAGAGCCAGAGTTTATACACTCTTTAAGCCAGTGTTGCATTGACACCAGAATTAAGCTAATGTTGCAGTGACACCAGAATTAAGTTAGTGTTGCATGGCTCCAGGAGGCCCTCTCCTTAATGATCCATACTTTGACATTTCAGTCTGACATTCACTTTAAACAGTAACTAGCAATAACAAGGTGATTATCTCCACCAGGCATAAATACCTTGAAGTAGCAATAACAATGTCCTCATTGTAACAGATTCCTAAAGTGTATAGTTGGTGGTTCCTCGGTCCTGTTACATGCATTCTTCACCAAGATCATCTTCAGTTTCCCCCCAGCATGTCTCTCCTTCCTTGTCAGGGGAGAAGGTGAGCCAACAGACTCTTACACTACATGGACTTATTCAGTACCTCTCGCCCCCACCTCACCCACCCTCCCCTTTTTTTTTTTTTTTTTTTTCATGAGCAGAAGCATATGAAGCTCAGTTCCCATAGATGACCATGATTGACAAATACACCAGAGAGCAAAAGGGACTAAGGCAGTAAGTACAAGGAGGACACATGGGAGAGTAACAACATGGAAAAGCATAGAATTGACAAGATTTACCTTTTGAAATCACTCAAATATTTGGTTTGCTACACTCTCGGGATCAATTCCAGAGGGCAGGACTTTCTGTCAATGCTCCCGTTAAAGAAGCTAAATGAGAGATATTCTAAGTCAGGTTGGGATTATGGGCAGCCCTATTTATTCTGTCCCTTGTCCCATTGGTGGTATCATGATCCCACTTCGATCGAGTTACACATTCATGAGTAGATCTAGGTAGTTGCATGCTAGTTGTAATCGACTTTCCAGATTGTGTAGACAATCCCCTAAAGATATTAATGATTGTTCCATTAAGTTTAGTTCTTCTTTCGACTCATTATCTATATTAATTTGTGCTTTAAGGGGTCGTGATACATTTTTGGCTAGGTGATCTGTGAAATGAGCAGTCTGAATAGATTCTGTTCGAGCTGAAGCTGAAACGGCCAGTAACCTGAATAGTTGCCATAGCTTCTAGAACTCCAGCAATGAGGAATCCAACAAACCTCTTTTTCTAATTTTCTCTTGATGTAATCCCAAGCCTGTCTGCTCGCTGTTCTGTACCAATTGTGATTAACCGTAGTAGGCACTATCACATAAGAACTATGGGCAATGAATTAGAAGTAAGACTCCGGGATAAAACACAGTTGCAACCTTTTTCAATCTACCCTCGTGGTACATTCATGATTTGGACTCCAGTGCCATTTCTTAAGATGGCGTCTTTCGTTAGAGATATCTGTGGATATTTTAAACATACCAACACAATGTATTTCTGAGGGGCCTGAAACATTCTGGAATGTCATATCTGAGATGTGAAAATGTGTTCCATCCTAAGTTTCAAATTCCTTGCAACAGGATAGTTCGAGTCTATTCACCAGTCCCTCCCAGTTCCTCCCCAGAGCTATGGGGCCCAAAGTCCTCTGGAGGACAGGGGCAATGATCTCCCCCTCTGAAACTTCCTGCTGAGAATGGGCATAGAGCTGAGTCATCTACAGGGTTCCTTTTTTTTTTTTTTTTTGGATAGGGTGGAACACAGCTATACCTGAACAAAATCTAAAATAAAAAAACCAACTGAACAAATAATGTTCAGGATAATCTGACATAGAAAGACAAGCCCAGAAAGACTGCTATCACATGTCGAGAGGCCAAGGTAGATTGGCCAGCAACTTTTCATGTGAAGAAATATATTTGTATCACAAGACACACAGTACATACAAATGTTCAAGATGTTTCAGCTTTAGTTTCAATAAACAATCCAATAAGAGTTAGGTCTCACAGACACTGGTGTTAATTGTCCTTAAGTTATTTTAGAAACTTGAAGGACCTTATTTCATACAGACATAAACATCTAGTAACAGATAGATGATTAGGTCAAATATTCATTCACCTAATTATTTACTGATGTAATAAGTACATATTTTCAGATTGAAAACAGCAAGTGTGCTGGTGGCTTCTATTGACCATTTGCTCTGATATCAGAAATTTGCCCTAGGAGGAAAATGCAGGTGTATGATTATATTACCATCAAAACCGGGTTTTCAGGCTTCAGCCTGGGAACATACACGTGACAGACAAAGCTCAGGTCGATCACCCATGATAACAGTTTCACCTTATGGGCAGATGCAGGAATAATCCGGTGGGAAAGAAAGAAACAGAAGTGGGAAACCGGGTCAGAAGATCTGACTTTGAGCAGAGACTAAGGTTGTCCTGCCAGCTCTTGCCCAGAGAAGAAGTCCATCCGTGACAGTTCAGGACGTAACTGGCATTTCTCCCTCTGAGTAACATGGCATTTCTCTCAAATGGTCAGGTTACTGACTGATCAGGCAATGAAATTCAGAACTCAAAAGAACACCAGTTACAGTCCCAAGAGATTTTATCTCTAACAGCAATTCCTATGAATCACCACTCAGGGCTAGTTAAATCAATTTCTAAAGGTTTCTCAAGATTTACACCCATGGGAGGTTTGCTCAACATGTCTCTTATGTCTAAACTCATCCTGAGGCAATGGATCAATAAACAACTTTATAGATTCTTAGTAGACACATTTCTTTGTTTAGGAACTATACATCATAAACAGGCTCATTTCTCAAGACTGATAACCTTGCTTACCCTGATGGTTTCAAGAAAAGTGTCAAGCTTACATATTAAGGGGAGGTAACAGAGACCCCAGGAAAGGGGCTGAGCTTGCAGTTGCCCATCCCAACTGTTCTTAGTGTTTTCATGGGCTATGCTCTTCCATACCTCCTCCATTCTGTGAAGGGGGGGGAAAGGTGCTGCACACCCTCATCCTTGAAGGGGAATTGATAAGGCTTTGCCCTCATCCTCCTTGCTTCCCATGAAGTAATTGCCAATTTTAGGTTTAACCTGATGACAATAACTCCACATAACTCAGGTAAAAATTTTAGATTTTTCCTAAGAGCCAAATATGCTTATTAGCCAATTTCCTCTTAATTTTTTTTTTTTTTTTTAGCAAAGGTGGAAATACCCTAAATTACATTTACTTTTTATATTATAAAATGGGATTAGCAAAGCTACATAAACTTTTCAGGGAAAGGGACCCACATGTGCAAAAATGTTTGTGGCAGCCCTGTTTGTAGTGGCAAGAAACTGGAGCCTGGGTGGATGCCCATCAGTTGGGGAATGGCTGAATAAGTTATGGAATATGAATGTTGTGGAAGGTTATTGTTCCATAAGAAACGATCAGCAGGGTGATTTTAGAGAGGCCTAGAGACATTTACATGAACTGATGCTAAGTGAAATGAGCAGAACCAGGAGATCATTATACAAGGCAACAAGAAGATTTTACAAGGATCAGTTCTCATGAACGTGACTCTCTCCAACAGCAAGATGATTGAGGCCAGTTCCAATGATCTTGTGATGAAGGAAGTCATCTACACCGAGAGAGAGGACTGTGGGAACTGAGTGTGGAACACAACATAGCATTCTCACTCTTTTTGTTGTTGTCTGCTTGCATTTTGTTTTCTTTCTCATTTTTCCCCCTTTTGGATCTGATTTTTCTTGTGCAGCAAGGTTATTGAATAAATGTGCTTAACATATATTGAATATACTGAAACTATATTGGATGTGGCATATATTCTATTGGATTACTTGCCATCTAGGGGAGGAAATGGTGGGGAAGGAGAGGAAAATTTAGAATAAAAGGTTTTCTAAGGATCACTGTTAGAAAATTAAGGTATATATTTTGAAAAGAAAAAAACCTTTAATAAAATAAATAAGTAAAGAAACTTTCCACCTTCTTTGAGTTGTTACTCTTATTCTGTCCCCAAGCTATTGAGCTTTGGAAGTTCTCAGGGAGGATTTCTATTCCCTTCAATAAGTTTCCCTTTTGTTTTAGAGAAATACAAGACAATTCTTAAAATTGACTTAGGTTTCCTAAGTGCTAATGAAATGTTCTAGACAGACTTAATATTGCCATTTAGTTATTTTCAATTCACAGGAACCATTTCTCTTTTGTGAACCAGGAAAGGGTTAAAGTGCCAATTTTTTGCTGACAGGACCCTCAGAAATCTGACTCTTGATAACTGAAAAGCAGGCTTTTGGTTGCCAGAATTTCTCAAGTAACAGTGAGCAGCTTTTCTATTTTCCTAAAGTTCCCAAATTTTTAAATCCGTTGTTAACACAGTTGATGCAAACAGGTTACAATTTCCATATCCCTTCAGTGGGCTTTGATTAGAGTCCCTTTAAAACTGCTTTCACTAGCATATCTGGAATACCAAATTTAACTGAACTATGTATATTTTCTTTCTCTCTGCTGCAGTCAGGGAAAGAGAGAAGGGGCAAGAAAGAGAAAGACACCCTTTTTACTCTTTGCATTATCCTCCCAGTCCTGGGGAGGCCTTAATTTAGTTGAATTTGCTTCCACATTTCTGTGTAAACACATAAAGAAATCATTTATCTCAACACAGGTATTATATGTTGGTAACATCTAAAAACCCATATACAGTGATCAAATAGGAAGTGATTATAAACAATAAAGAAGTTAACATTCATATAAGCTTTGCTTTATGCTAAATAAACACTGTTGCAAACATGTGACCTTCACAAAAACCAATCAGAAAACTGGGCAGCAATAAATTAAGTTGCCATAAATTACATACATTACTGCAACTGAAACAGAGAACAGTGGGCTTATGAGATGCAGAGGCTGACTGGCTTTCTCACCTCACCCATGCAGTTGTTGGACAGAACCTGCTGAAGGCTGTGGCCACTGGTGCCAGGATAGTTTCAGGTGCCAGGGCTTAGAGAATGCTAACCATGGGGTCTGTCCTTTCCTCCATCCCCGCCTCCATTCACACACACACACACACACACACACACACACACACACACACACGGAGTTCATGAGTTGTTTGGGAAAGGTATGTGGGATTCCCATGACTGCTGCTGCTTCCCCCATTTCTACAAGTGAGGCAGAATTTGAGTTTCTCTAAAGTTCTTCAGCATTCTCTTTTCTTAATCTGATCTGACCGAGAAGGGCTAGCAAAATGGGGCTATTTACCTAGTTGTGTTGTTGTTTGTTTGTTTGGTATGACTAATTGCCAGACTTGTTTCTTTTATATATTTATTAATTTTATAATTATAATTTTTTGACAGTATATATGCATGGATAATTTTTTTTTAACAATATTATCCCTTGTCTTCACTTTTCCAAACTTTCCCCTCCCTCCCTCTACTCCCTCCCTTAGATGACAGGCAATCCCATATATATTAAATGTGTTACAGTATAACCTAGATACAATATATGTGTGTAAAACCAAATTTCTTGTTACAAATTTCTTGTTACACGGTAAGACTTGGATTCCGAAGTTATAAGTAACCTGGGTAGATAGATAATAGTGCAAACAGTTTACACTCTTTTCCCAGTGTTCCTTCTCTGGGTGTAGCTTTTTCTGTCCATCATTGATCAACTGGAACTGAATTGGAGCTTCTCTATGTTGAAGATGTCCACTTCCATCAGAATATATCTTCATACAGTATCGTGGTTAAAGTGTATAGTGATCTCATGCTTCTGCTCATTTCACTCAGCATCAGTTGATGTAAGTCTCTCCAAACCTCTTTGTATTCCTCCTGCTGGTCATTTCTTATAGAACAATAGTATTCCATAACCTTCATATACCATAATTTACCCAACCATTCTCCAATTGATGGACATCCATTCATCTTCCAGTTTCTAGCCACTACGAAAAGAGCTGCCACAAACCTTTTAATTGCCAGACTTCTTAATAATGTCTCTCAAAACCGTGAGAATCTGCTAAGATGTTATTTTAGCAGTTCTATAATTTTAATTAGCTAATTTTATTAGAACTGGGGTCCAGAGGAAAATGTCAGGCTTTTAAAGTGGGAGTCAAGGATGTTAGGAAATCTTTCCAGGCAACAAACTGTGGCTCAGAAAACAGACATGACACAGACATTCTGTGCAGAGACACAGGCACAGGCACAGACAAAAATGGCACGAAAAAGGACTGTTCCGTCTTTGCCCAAAGCCATAAACTTGAAAAACAAAAGCAACCCCTCTGTTATTAACATGGCCCGAACATAAAGCATTCTTTTAAATGATAGAAACAATGATTGGGGTTGGGGAGGTTGGAAAAGGCCTGCATGGACTTGAAGGAGCCAATTCCTGTGGAGGTGTGAATTCTGACAGGCTCGGGTCCAACACAGAACCAGAACAAAAGCAGAAGCAAGGCCAGCCCCCGGTGAGTCCCTCGGAAGGGGAGGAAACGCCCTAGCCCGGCGTCAGTTCCCAATCCCTGGCTTTTCTAAGTTCGGCTATCCCTCAATAATAGAGGGCGGTCTCCTGTAGAGCAGATGAAGTGAGTGACGTCAGTAAGGGCCAAAGCGTTATGCAGATGAGGAGTCTCGGGTAGGTGTTTTCCCTAAAGTAAAAAAAAAAAAAAACCCGCTAGCGCGCGTGGGAAAGGTGTATTTTCTTAAGTTCTGAGGGGCGAAGGCGAGGTGGAGGAGGCCGGAGGGTTGCGTGTGCGCGTGGCTTTTGTGTGTGGAGCGTGTGTGATGGATCTGGGAGCGCCGCTCGAGTGAGCCTGTGCTTAGAGTGTGTGTGTGTGCAGGGAGCGCTGGAGCGTGGTGTATTTGAGCATACTTACCTGGCAGGGGTGATTCCATGATCACGAAGGTGGTTTCCCCAGGGCGAGGCTTCTCCATTGCACTCCGGATGAGCTGACCCCTGCGATTTCCCCAAATGCGGGAAACTCGACTGCATAATTTGTGATAGTGGGGGACTGCGTTCGCGCTCTCCCCTGATTTCGGCGTTCAAAGAAAAGGAAGGAGATTATAATCCTTATCTTTTATTTGAAACATTCCTTTATCTCTGCACCAAAGTGAGTTATCCTGTTCCATCCTGCTCCAACCTTATCGCGTTTTTGGCCGCTGTTGCTTCCTACACCCTCATTTGTCTTTTTGTTTGTCTTCATGTTCCTTCTGCCCAGCAAAGAAACGACTCTTTCGTTTCAAACCCTTAAACCTGGGGCTTGGTCAGGTCAGAACTTCGAAAGCGCTATCTTATCTCCTCTTCTCTGCCATCCAGCCAATTGCTGAATCGGACCAGAAAAGTGGCTGCTGCAGCGGAAATTTTTATCCACATCGACGTGTTACCGAGCGCGAAATTCTCCCCCGCGTGGCAGGAAGGGATTATCGGGACCCGGCAGGAGTGAAGGCAGCTGACAAAGGAGTATGGACATTCTGGAGAATTATGCCCAGAGGGCAACCAAGCTGTTGACCAAAACTTGCACCCACAATACCACTTCTAGGTCTGCATCCCAAAGAGATCCAAGAAAAGGGCAAAAGATACAAAGGAGGCACAAACATATTTATTGTAGTGCTTTCTTGTTCGGGCAAGATGTATGGGAATTTTATATGAATTTATATGAAGCGCATTCTGGTCTTTAATCCATTCTCTTATACTTCTATTTTATCAACGAGTTCATCCCACTCACATTCACTCTACACTTGCCCCACCCTATTCTCTTCTCATTTTTCTTTTTCTTTCATCTTGTCCCATCCACAAAAGTGCATTTGCTTCTGACCACTCCCTTCCTTAGGTCACTCTTCCTCCTATCCCACCCCCTTTCTCTTATCTCCTATTGCACAAGATGAATTGCTGGCTCTCTTGATTGCTCGCTCTCTCTCCCTCCTTTTTTTCTGTCCTTTCTTTTCTTAAACCTGTGTATTTATATACATACTTCCATATTTATCCTGTTACACAAGAAAAGTCAGATCAAAATGGGGGAAAAGTGAGAAAGAAAGAAAAGCAAGCAAACAAAAACAGAGGTACAAATGCTGTGTTGTGATCCACATTCAGTCCCTACAGATTTCTTTGTGGATGGAGATGGCTCTCTCCATCACGAGTCCACTGGATTTGGCCTGAATCATCTCAGTTTTGAAAAGAGCAAGTCCTAGCCAGGTGGCGCAGTGGATAGAGCACCAGCCCTGAATTCAGGAGGACCCGAGTTCAAATCTGGTCTCAGACACTTAACACTTCCTAGCTGTGTGACCCTGCGCAAGTCACTTAACCCCAGCCCCCAGCCCCCCCCCAAAAAAAAAGAGCAAGTCCACCAGAGCTGATCATCCCATTGTCTCGTTGTTGCTGGGTATGATGCTCACTTGGTTCTGCTCATTTCACTTATAATCAATCAGTTCATGTAGTCTCTCCAGGACTTTCTGAAATCATCTTGCTGACCGTTTCTTAAAGAACAATCATATTCCATACCATACCTATACCATAACTTAGCCATTGCCCAGCTGATGGACATCCTTCAATTCCTTGCTACTACAAAAAGGTCTGCTACAAGCATTTTTGCACATGTTGGGCCTTTCGCCTTTTATATATATGTGATATTTTAAAAATATTTTTATTTATCTCTTTGGGATACAGAGCCAGGAGAGACCCTGCCGGATCAAAGTGTGTGCACGGTCTGATAGCTCTTTGGGCAGTTCCAAATTGCTCTCCAGTAAGATTGGATCAGTTCGCAACTCCACCAACAACGTAGAGTCCCCGTTTTCCCACATCCCATCCAATATTTATCATTATCTTTTCCTATCATCTTGACCAATCTGAGAGGTGTGTAGTGGTACCTCAGAGTTGTCTTAATTTGCATGTGTCTAATCCATAGGGATTTAGGGCATTTTTTTCTTATGATTAGAAATGGAAGATGAACTTCTATGCCGGATGTATGTTTATTCTTCCCTTCTTGAACCAGGTCAGAGAGCGTGAGCCTGCCTATTGCTTCTCACCTTTCCATTTTTCTTTTGAGATCGTCTCATCCTAAGTGCCTCACTCTGTCTCACTCAATTCCTCTCCTTCTAGCTTCCTTGTTGATGACACTATCCTTACTTGTACCGTCTTCAAGATTTCTCACTCATCACGCCTTTGTGGGCTCCTTTTGAGTCTTGGGTTGGAATGTCAAATTTCCCATCCAGCTCTCATCTTGTCATCAGAAAGCCATCCAACAAAGCACAGTTAACATCAGATGAGAAACGCTGATGAATCGGCCTGCTCTGGGGCAAGGCTGTGCTAAACGGTGGCGATTAAATGAGGGGCAAAAGACAAGTCGCTGCTCTCCAGGATTATTGATGATGACAAAGACTTGGCAGGTCTGTTCTGAAGGGATTCGGCCGTGCTTGTCGCTCGAAAACCTGCTAGGTCATCTAACCGAGCACTAAAAGTGAAATGGGTTTTTGGGAGGGGAAGCGGAGTGGTTTGTTCCTCTCACTTATTCCCTCTGCCCCCAGAATATTCCTCTACCTGTAAATGCTCGCTTGCTTCTCCCCCTCTCTCCCTCTTGCCAGGGTTTTGACCAGGCGGTGGGGCCTTTAAAGAAGCCCGTGAGGGAGGACTTCAGGACGTCGGAGAAGTGCCGGTTCTGGATCCAGGGAAGCAGAGGGCCCTGGCGCCTCTTCCGGCCGGCTGGGTTTCGCTTTAGAAGGGCTTTGAAGAAGAAAGGGAGGAGGGGGGAGGGGAAGTCCTGGGGAAAGGGAAAGGGAAAGCGCGGGAGGGTGGAGAGTTATGCAAATGTTGAGCAGGCCGGTAGGCAAGGGTTTGTGGGCCGCGGGAAAGTGTCTTGTTGCCCCAAGAAAGCGGCCAAACGTGGCCAAGGTCGGTTTTGTGGCGTGCTTCTAGGCGCTGGTGTGGTCGGGTCAAGGCTGGCCGCGGTTTTGTCGGGTGTAGGCAGGTAGAGCAGGGCGGTGGAGGCCGGGTCAGCGTTTTTGCAGTGGGCGCGAGTGGAAAAGGGTGCTGTGGGGAAGGGCGAGGGGAGGTCGGGAGCAGGTGGTTATCGCTTCTCGGCCTTTTGGCTAAGATCAAGTGTAGTATCTGTTCTTATCAGTTTAATATCTGATACGTCCTCTATCTGAGGACAATATATTAAATGGATTTTTGATCTTGGGAGATGGAATAGGAGCTTGCTCCGTCCACTCCGCGCATCGACCCAGTATTGCAGTACTTCTGGGAACGGTGCACTTCCCCCCGGGGATCATTTTGCGTACGAGAAAAAAAGAGCTGTCGAGAATTTACCCTTTTCCCTTACAGGTGAGCAGTCTTCTTATCGCCTTCCTGGTGAGAGTAATTGCATTTGCCTGGGCATTACCCCACACAGCATGAAGCGTTCCTTCTGGGGGAAAGCAACAATTTTTCTTGATTTTTTTGCTTGCCACTGACTGCACTTCAGGGATTGGAGGAGAGTTGGTGAGGACAACTGGTGCAAGGGCCTCATCGAATCCAGTTCTCACGCACGCACGGTCCCTGTGATCTAGATGCACCACTACCCAGCGTCTCAGATTGATACATTTGGGAAATAACACAAACTTTCTGTCACGGGATTGCACCTCCTCTCTCTGTCTGTCTCTCTGTCTCTAAATCACTGTCTCTGGGTCTTCTAGGAATTCTCGTTGGGCTTATGTGGGATCTTCACTTTTTTCTTTGAGACTTTGGTTGTACTGTCGATGTTTTCAGCTCAGTTCACGAAGATGGATTCTTCCTGCCCTCATTCATTGCTCATTGATCGATTACCTGGGGAGGAGGTGCTCCTGTTTCACAGGAGGCTGTTTTTGTCTCTGATGCGCATGATCGGAATTAGCACCATAATCCAGCCTTTTATGTATTCTAATAGGCCCACCTCTCATTAGAAAATTCTTCTATCATTAATTGATTACCAGCCAGAGTTCACTTCAGCCTGAGTGGAACATTAGGTCCAGGTTTGATTCAAACAGTAAATAACATGTACATTAAATATGGGTTCTATCTTACCCTGAAGGAAAACAGGAGGAGAAGGGCATATGGGGCACAGGGAGGGTGATTGAGAAGACATATTGGGGACAGGGGTAGTCAGTACCAAATCAAAATGCTTTTTTTGGAGGGTTTGGTGAAAGGAGAGAGAGAGAGAGACAGACAGACAGACAGACAGAGACAGAGGAGAGACAGAGACAGAGACAGACAGACAGAGAGAGGGAGAGAGAGAGAGACAGAGAGACAGACAGAGAGACAGAGACAGAGAGAGAGACAGAGAAGAGACAGACCTAGAGACAGAGAGAGAGAAATAACAAGAGCAATTGAGAACACAATTTGCTCTGAGGAAGACTTCCTTTCTCAATTATGTAGGGAACTGAGTCAAACTTATATTTTAAAAAAAGGCATTCCCCAATTGATAAATGAGTAAAACATATCAACTATCCCTAAAAGACGATAAAAACATACATGTCCTTTGACCTAACAATACCACAAGTGGACATGGATCCCAAAAGAGATTTTATTTTTCTTTAAGGAAAAAAAAAATATGTACAAAAATATTTCTAGCAGCTCTCTTTTTAGGAAAAAGAATTGGAAACAGAGGATGCCCATCACACGGGGAATGATTGAATAAATTGTCATATGTGGTTGAGATGGAATGTTCCTGTTCTATGGGAAATGATGAGTAGGAGGCTCTCAGAAAAACCTGGAAAGCCCTCCCTTCTTGGAGGCCAGCTCCCAGGAATAAGATGAGTGTGAAAATGAAACACACGTGCTAGGAGGGAGCCTATCCAAACAGTCCATTTATTGATCCGAGAGCCAGAGTTTATACACTCTTTAAGCCAGTGTTGCATTGACACCAGAATTAAGCTAATGTTGCAGTGACACCAGAATTAAGTTAGTGTTGCATGGCTCCAGGAGGCCCTCTGCTTAATGAAACATACTTTGACATTTCAGTCTGACATTCACTTTAAACAGTAACTAGCAATAACAAGGTGATTATCTCCACCAGGCATAAATACCTTGAAGTAGCAGTAACAATGTCCTCATTGTAACAGATTCCTAAAGTGTATAGTTAGTTGGTGGTTCCTCGTTCCTGTTACATGCATTCTTCACCAAGATCATCTTCAGTTTCTCCCCAGCATGTCTCTCCTTCCTTGTCAGGGGAGAAGGTGAGCCAACAGACTCTTACACTACATGGACTTATTCAGTACCTCTCGCCCCCACCTCACCCACCCTCCCCTTTTTTTTTTTTTTTTTTTTCATGAGCAGAAGCATATGAAGCTCAGTTCCCATAGATGACCATGATTGACAAATACACCAGAGAGCAAAAGGGACTAAGGCAGTAAGTACAAGGAGGACACGTGGGAGAGTAACAACATGGAAAAGCATAGAATTGACAAGATTTACCTTTTGAAATCACTCAAATATTTGGTTTGCTACACTCTCGGGATCAATTCCAGAGGGCAGGACTTTCTGTCAATGCTCCCGTTAAAGAAGCTAAATGAGAGATATTCTAAGTCAGGTTGGGATTATGGGTAGCTCTATTTATTCTGTCCCTTGTCCCATTGGTGGTATCATGATCCCACTTCGATCGAGTTACACATTCATGAGTAGATCTAGGTAGTTGCATGCTAGTTGTAATCGACTTTCCAGATTGTGTAGACAATCCCCTAAAGATATCAATGATTGTTCCATTAAGTTTAGTTCTTCTTTCGACTCATTATCTATATTAATTTGTGCTTTAAGGGGTCGTGATACATTTTTGGCTAGGTGATCTGTGAAATGAGCAGTCTGAATAGATTCTGTTCGAGCTGAAGCTGAAACGGCCAGTAACCTGAATAGTTGCCATAGCTTCTAGAACTTCAGCAATGAGGAATCCAACAAACCTCTTTTTCTAATTTTCTCTTGATGTAATCCCAAGCCTGTCTGCTTGCTGTTCTGTACCAATTGTGATTAACCGTAGTAGGCACTATCACATAAGAACTATGGGCAATGAATTAGAAGTAAGACTCCGGGATAAAACACAGTTGTAACATTTTTCAATCTACCCTCGTGGTACATTCATGATTTGGACTCCAGTGCCATTTCTTAAGATGGCGTCTTTCGTTAGAGATATCTGTGGATATTTTAAACATACCAACACAATGTATTTCTGAGGGGCCTGAAACATTCTGGAATGTCATATCTGAGATGTGAAAATGTGTTCCATCCTAAGTTTCAAATTCCTTGCAACTGGATAGTTCGAGTCTGTTCACCAGTCCCTCCCGGTTCCTCCCCAGAGCTATGGGGCCCAAAGTCCTCTGGAGGACAGGGGCAATGATCTCCCCCTCTGAAACTTCCTGCTGAGAATGGGCATAGAGCTGAGTCATCTACAGGGTTCCATTTTTTTTTTTTTTTTTTTTTTTTTTTTGGATAGGGTGGAACACAGCTATACCTGAACAAAATCTAAAATAAAAAAACCAACTGAACAAATAATGTTCAGGATAATCTGACATAGAAAGACAAGCCCAGAAAGACTGCTATCACATGTCGAGAGGCCAAGGTAGATTGGCCAGCAACTTTTCATGTGAAGAAATATATTTGTATCACAAGACACACAGTACATACAAATGTTCAAGATGTTTCAGCTTTAGTTTCAATAAACAATCCAATAAGAGTTAGGTCTCACAGACACTGGTGTTAATTGTCCTTAAGTTATTTTAGAAACCTTGAAGGACCTTATTTCATACAGACATAAACATCTAGTAACAGATAGATGATTAGGTCAAATATTCATTCACCTAATTATTTACTGATGTAATAAGTACATATTTTCAGATTGAAAACAGCAAGTGTGCTGGTGGCTTCTATTGACCATTTGCTCTGATATCAGAAATTTGCCCTAGGAGGAAAATGCAGGTGTATGATTATATTACCATCAAAACCGGGTTTTCAGGCTTCAGCCTGGGAACATACACGTGACAGACAAAGCTCAGGTCGATCACCCATGATAACAGCTTCACCTTATGGGGAGATGCAGGAATAATCCGGTGGGAAAGAAAGAAACAGAAGTGGGAAACCGGGTCAGAAGATCTGACTTTGAGCAGAGACTAAGGTTGTCCTGCCAGCTCTTGCCCAGAGAAGAAGTCCATCCGTGACAGTTCAGGACGTAACTGGCATTTCTCCCTCTGAGTAACATGGCATTTCTCTCAAATGGTCAGGTTACTGACTGATCAGGCAATGAAATTCAGAACTCAAAAGAACACCAGTTACAGTCCCAAGAGATTTTATCTCTAACAGCAATTCCTATGAATCACCACTCAGGGCTAGTTAAATCAATTTCTAAAGGTTTCTCAAGATTTACACCCATGGGAGGTTTGCTCAACATGTCTCTTATGTCTAAACTCATCCTGAGGCAATGGATCAATAAACAACTTTATAGATTCTTAGTAGACACATTTCTTTGTTTAGGAACTATACATCATAAACAGGCTCATTTCTCAAGACTGATAACCTTGCTTACCCTGATGGTTTCAAGAAAAGTGTCAAGCTTACATATTAAGGGGAGGTAACAGAGACCCCAGGAAAGGGGCTGAGCTTGCAGTTGCCCATCCCAACTGTTCTTAGTGTTTTCATGGGCTATGCTCTTCCATACCTCCTCCATTCTGTGAAGGGGGGAAAAGGTGCTGCACACCCTCATCCTTGAAGGGGAATTGATAAGGCTTTGCCCTCATCCTCCTTGCTTCCCATGAAGTAATTGCCAATTTTAGGTTTAACCTGATGACAATAACTCCACATAACTCAGGTAAAAATTTTAGATTTTTCCTAAGAGCCAAATATGCTTATTAGCCAATTTCCTCTTAATTTTTTTTTTTTTTTAGCAAAGGTGGAAATACCCTAAATTACATTTACTTTTTATATTATAAAATGGGATTAGCAAAGCTACATAAACTTTTCAGGGAAAGGGACCCACATGTGCAAAAATGTTTGTGGCAGCCCTGTTTGTAGTGGCAAGAAACTGGAGCCTGGGTGGATGCCCATCAGTTGGGGAATGGCTGAATAAGTTATGGAATATGAATGTTGTGGAAGGTTATTGTTCCATAAGAAACGATCAGCAGGGTGATTTTAGAGAGGCCTAGAGACATTTACATGAACTGATGCTAAGTGAAATGAGCAGAACCAGGAGATCATTATACAAGGCAACAAGAAGATTTTACAAGGATCAGTTCTCATGAACGTGACTCTCTCCAACAGCAAGATGATTGAGGCCAGTTCCAATGATCTTGTGATGAAGGAAGTCATCTACACCGAGAGAGAGGACTGTGGGAACTGAGTGTGGAACACAACATAGCATTCTCACTCTTTTTGTTGTTGTCTGCTTGCATTTTGTTTTCTTTCTCATTTTTTCCCCTTTTGGATCTGATTTTGAAGCAAGATTATTGTATAAATATGTTTGAAAATATATTGAATATACTGAAACTATATTGGATTTAACATATATTTTGACATGTTTAACATATATTGGATTACTTGCCATCTAGGGAGGGGGTGGTGGGGAAGGAGAGGAAAATTTAGAACCCAAGGTTTTCTAAGGGTCAGTATTGGAAAATTAATGTTGCATATATTTTGAAAAGAAAAAAAAAAAACTTTAATTAAATAAATAAGTAAAGAAACTTTCCACCTTCTTTTAGTTGTTACCCTTATTCTGTCCCCAAGCTGTTTAGCTTTGGAAGTTCTCAGGGAGGATTTCTATTCCCTTCAATAAGTTTCCCTTTTGTTTTAGGGAAATACAAGACAATTCTTAAAATTGAGATAGAACAGATGTTAAAATTGACTTTGATCTTCTAAGTGTTAATTAAATGTTCTAGACAAACTGAATATTGTCATTTGGTTATTTTCAATTTACAGGAACCATTTCTCTTTTGTGATCCAGGAAAAGGTTAAAGTGCCAATTTTTTTTTTTTTTTTTTTTTTTGCTGACAGCACCCTCAGAAGTCTGACTCTTGATAACTGGAAAGCAGGCTGTTGGTTGCCAGAGTTTCTCAAGTAGCAACGAACTCCTTTTCTGTTTTCCTAAAGTTCCCAAACTCTTTTTTTAATTTATTTTTAAAAAATTTTTATTTTTTATTTATTTTTTATAGTTCTTATTTACCAAATATATGCATGGGTAATTTTACAGCATTGACAATTGCCAAACCTTTTGTTCTAATTTTTCCCCTCCTTCCCCACCCCCCAGATGGCAGATTGACTAATACATGTTAAATATGTTAAAGTATAAATTAAATACAATATATGTATACATGTCCAGACAGTTGTTTTGCTGTATAAAAAGAATCGGACTTTGAAACAGTGTACAATTAGCCTGTGAAGGAAATAAAAAATGCAGGAGAACAAAAACAGTGTTCTTTCGCTGGGTATAGCTGGTTCAATTCATTATTGCTCTATTGGAGCTGATTTGGTGCATCTCAATGTTGAAAAGGGCCACATCCATCACAATTGATCATCATATAGTATTGTTGTTGAAGTATACAATGATCTCCTGGTCCTGCTCACTTCACTCAGCATCAGTTCATGTAAGTCTCTCCAGGCCTTTCTGAAATCATCTTATTGGTCATTTCTTACAGAACAATAATATTCCATAATATTCATATACCACAATTTATTCAGCCATTCTCCAATTGATGGGCAGCCACTCAGTTTCCAGTTTCTGGCCACTACAAAGAGGGCTGTCACAAACATTTTTGCACATGTGGGTCCCTTTCCCTTCTTTGAGATCTCTTTGGGATATAAGCCCAGTAGTAACACTGCTGGGTTGAAGGGTATGCACAGTGTGATAATTTTTTGAGCATAGTTCCAAATTGCTCTCCAGGATGGCTGGATGTATTTACAATTCCACCAGCAATGTATCAGTGTCCCAATTTTCCCACATCCCCTCCAACAATTCTGCATTATCTTTCCCTGTCATTCTAGCCAATTTGAAAACTATCACTATTTAGAAGACCACCTCAAAGCTTTAGCATGCTTAAGAAAATAATATCATAAGGGAATTCAAGTTTTCTGACTACATAAGTCCATTCAAAGAAAATCACTAACAAAAGAAATATATATACACACACACACACACACACACACACACACACACACATATATATATATATATATATATATATATATATATATATGTAGTATTGAATACTAATAAATATAGTATTTAACCCAAAGCCAAAAAAGATTTTTTTTGAAAAAGAAACCTACACTCTATTAATTACTTCTTCACCTTGATAAAACAGTTTGCTCCCCTATATAAGCAATGTTACCTCAACAACTGGTTTTCTTTTTTTTCTTTTCTTCTTTCTTTCTTTCTTTCTTTTCTTTTCTTTTTCTTTTCTTTTTTTTTTTTTTTTTTTTTCTGATAGGAAGTGTTAAGTGCCTGTAGTCACATTTGAACTCAGGTCCTCCTGACTTCAGGGCTGATTATTTATCTGGTGAACACTGCTTCACCAATTAGCTGGTAGCACTATGAATATAGTGGGGAGATGGTACCAAAAGACCTGAATAGAAATACCAATTCATACACTCACTTGCTACATGACCCTGAATAAGTGTCTTAACTTCTGTCTGCCTCAGTTTCCTCATTTGTAAAATGGAGATGATATTAGTACCTATCTTCTAAGGTTGCTGTGAGGATGACAGCAATATTTGTAAATATGCTTTGCAAACCTTAAAGCACCATTATAAATAACTATTATTTATTTAAATGCAAGGCACTATCCTAAGTGACAAATATCCAATTTTAAAATTATAATATTATTTGTGTTCATTTACATAATGCTGTCCCAACCAAACTCATTGGCTTATTATATATTATATATTAATATATATATTAACCAGATCCCATTATAATATTATGAAATTTAATTGTAATCAGTCAATCACCCAAAATAACATAAATGAGTAACATTTGGTGAGTAAATATGTGAGAAAGAGAAAGAAGGGGAGGCTACACTTCCTGCCTTAAGATGATCCTTTAGTGATATTCTTTTAATGAAATATGCCTATTATTTACAATAGATAGGAAATATGAGCCATTTCTGAATCAACTGTGTAGGTGAAAAGAGCACAAAGAATATAAATTCAAATCCTGGCTCAGCCATTCACTACCTGTGTAATCTTCATCAAGTGCATTGACCTCTTTGAGCTTCAGTTTCCTCATCTTTAAAATAAGGAGGTTGGACTAGAAGGTACCTTCTCTCTCTATGACAATCTTTGTACAGTCCTTTTCCACACAAGCCTCTTTTTAGCCTACACTACATACTGCAATTCTACTCCCTTGTCTGGCCCCATATTGCTATCCCTAGAATTCCACTGTCAAGACATCCTGGGGTCCATGGGAATAACTCTGCATGGGAATATAGCCCAACTTTTCTAGTGGATGGGTTAGCCACTCTCCTAGTACAGCTACAGCCATGGGTTGGATTGTCCTTGAGCCATCTTACATTATTATATATATTATATACACATATAATATATATGTTATAATCTCTTATCTGATCAACTCTTTCTTCTCAAATGAAAGAATTCCAAATTATAGCTCTGCATACCTAGCAGGGAAGAAATTTTGTTAAAAAGCAGAGAGAAAGGGCACTACCCACCAAAAAATGGGAAGCATCTTTGATCTACTTTGGATCAATATGATATAAGCTATAGATTTTATCTGTAGCAGAGGGAATAAGCACTACTGAACTCCCACTACAATGTTTTTGCATCTCCTAACACTTAAGGCAGTTAAGTCATACAGAAAGTTTATTTTTTTAAGCAAAGTTTTGAACCTTGTATGACAAATTGTCAATTTCATTTCTAATTCTTTGTCTTATAGTTTTCATTTCCTTTCAAAATTTTTCACTATACTTTTCCTCTACAGTTCTCATTTAATTAAAACAAACAAACAAACAAACAAACTCTTCCTTCAGCCCTCCCAGGAATGGTAGTTGAATTTGTGTCCAACCTGAGTTTTTCTCTGTGGCTGTGCTTGCCCTTAATTGTTGAATGGGTGTTGCCTCAGACAAACTAAAGCCTTAATTTAGAAAGGCCAAGGTCTTCCACTGCATCCTGGATCATCATCAGCCATCTTGACTTTTATCTTACCACTGACTCTGAAGAAGACAACTGACAACTCTGTCAAATCATCACCCTGGTGATATCATTGATTCTCTTTGAGAATAAAGGCCTGTGTCTACTGGGCCTGTATCCCAAGAGATTATTAAAAAAAAAAAAAAAATGTGCAAAAAAATGTTTGGGGAAGCCTTTTTTTAAGTGGTAAGGAACTAGAAACTTCCTCTTTTTCCAGCTAACTTTGGTAGTGGAATGCAGAAACATGCTCACCAAAAGGTCTGTCAGGTATACTGAGAATAATACCCAGTTGAAGAATGGGAAATAGGAAGCAGAGAACCAAAAAGTTAAGAGTGGCTGGAATTTTTTATCTTCCACCATTTAATTACAATTATATTCAGTGCTCTAGCCTGAGTATTTCTTTAGATTGTAAAGTTGGGAAAGAAACACAAACCTTATTGAAATGGGAGCAACCAAGTCAATTTTTATGTGTGTGGATATTACATGATAAGTTTCATGACATTTTAAATCCTAAATCAAGAGAAGCCTGGGAAGATCCTGATGAACAGAAAGTATTTCCTAGTAGATGCACAGATCCAAGCAAACAAACTACTGTTTATTTAGAGAGGAACTTTTACAAGATTGCCATAGATCAGGAAAATAGGGTTAGTTTGACTGACGAGTGGAAGATGGATGAAGAAGGGAAAGACGAGAATCAGGGAGACCAAACAGGAAGCTTTTGCAACAGTCCAGCCGAGGGTGATGCCCGGATCTCAAGACTTCTCCGTCCGGTTTTAGTATTGTAGAGGGGGAAAAAAAAAAAACTTCCTGAGAGCAGCGTGATTTGCGCTGGAACACATTCATAGAAAGGAGGGAGGTGAATAGAGAAAACTGAACAACTCATTTGGATCTACAATTTCAAATTGGCTCGGCAAAAATAAAATAAAATAAAAAGTAAAAAGTAAAAGTAAGATCAAATAAAAAACAACATGGTATGAGATCAGCTAAAGCAGTCACAATCGAACTCATTTCCTTGTCCCAGTTTTCCTTTTTCGCTAGTAGGCAGTCTCCAGCAACCTTGGTAGATGACGTCAAAAAGGGGCAGGCAATATGCAGATGAAGGGTCTCTAGGGTCTATATTTCTGAACAGTTACTCCCTTTGGAAAACATAGATCTGAGTTGTCAGAGGGTCATAATTACTATGTTGCTCTGATTGAAATACTTTTTGTTTTGTATAGTTAGCGTGGCTGGAGATCGGTGTGTGGGATGTGTTGTGTTGGTGACCGTGTGCTTGATGTGTGAGCATGCGGAGGGAGAGGGCGAGCGTGGTGTTCCAGAGCATACTTACCTGGCAGGGGTGATTCCATGATCACGAAGGTGGTTTCCCCAGGGCGAGGCTTATCCATTGCACTCCGGATGGGCTGACCCCTGCGATTTCCCCAAATGCGGGAAACTCGACTGCATAATTTGTGGTAGTGGGGGACTGCGTTCGCGCTCTCCCCTGATTTTCACGTGTTTAAAAAAAAAAAAAAGCTACGTTGCCTTCTCTTACATAGGCTTAACTTTTTAATTTTGCAGTGCAGCCGTCAACGTGAAACTATTGGCTTTTGCGTTTACCATTTTATTCGGCTATTACCACCTACTCAGTATTTCTTTTGTTTGTGCAAATTCAGCTTGATGTTTGTTAAGTTAAACCTAAAAAACGACGTCCTCTTAACTTCTTTTGCTATGCCGTCGTTTTTTAATTCATCAGTTTCCTTCGCCCCCAAATGTCAACAAAACCAGGTGTTGGATGCCTAATGTAATTTCTGAAAATTTAGGTAGAACGTCTTAAGTGATAAGAGAAACTATTTTTCCTTAGTCAAATCTCCATCAATACTGAATTTTCTACTATAAACTAGGTATGTGTGTAAATGGCCCAAAACCTTATCCCCACCACACATTTGATGGGTTAGTGGTAAACCTTCGTTCTGCAAGATGACCAAGATGTTAAAGTGTGTTCAGCTGTGGTTAATACAGTCAATACTGTCTCAAAATGTTCTGCCACAGGTCAGGCATATAGTCCCTTGTTCTTCTAAGCTAATTCAATTCTTTGATTGACAATAGCATCTTTTTTAAATGAGGATACACCATGCTGTGTAGTCCGATGCCAGGGTCTCCCATGTGATGCAATCGATTCTAAAGTTCTTGAGAATATTTTCATAGCAATTTCTTTGATCACCATGTGTAAATTGTCAAACACCTTCAATAAGAACAAACATGGAATCAAAATTAGCTACAGCATTGATGGTAAATTTCTTCACCTTGCATCTCTAAGAAGGCCTCATTTCTAAAATTATAGAGAATTGACTCAAATTTATAAGAATTAAAGCCATTCTCCAACTGATAAATGGTTAAAGGATGTGAACAATTTTCATATGATGAAATTGAAGCCATTTCTAGTCATATGAAAAGATGCTCTAAATCACTATTGATCAGAGAAATGCAAATTAAGACAATTCTGAGGAATTCACCTCACAGATTGGCTAAAATGAAAGGAAAAAATAATGATGAATGTTGGAGGGGGTTTGGGAAAACTGGAACACTGATGCATTGTTGGTGGAGTTATGAACGGATCCAACCATTCTGGAGAGCAATTTGGAACAATGCCCAAAGAATTATCAAACTGTATATATCCAGCAGTGTTTCTACTGGGCTTATATCCCAAAGAGATCTTAAAGGAGGGAACGGGACCTGTATGTGCCAAAATGTTTATGGCTGTCCTTTTTGCAGTGGCAAGACACTGGAAATTTAGTGGATGCCCATCAGTTGGGAAATGGCTGAATAAGTAATGGTATATGAATGTTATGGAATATTATTGTTCTATGAGAAACGATCAGTAGGAAAGTCTTCAGAGTCCTGGAGAGATTTACATGAACTGATGCTGAATGAAATGAGCAGAACCAAAGATCATTGCACATGGCAACAATTAGATTATACGATAATTAATTCTGATAGACATGGCTATGAGATGATTCAGGCCTGTTCCAATGATCTTGTAATGATGAGAGTCATCTACATCCAGAGAGAGGATTATAATCCACTAATAGTGGATTATAAACATAGCATTTTCACTATTTTTGTTGTGGTTTGCTTGAATTTTACATTCTCATTTTTTAAAAACTTTTTGATCTGATTTTTATTTGCAACAAGATAACTGTATAAATAAGTATGCCTATATTGGACTTCTTAATATGTCATTTTAACATGTCTAACATATATATTGGATTACATGCCATCTAGGGGAGGGAGTGGGGGCAAAGGGGGAAATTGGAAAACAAGGTTTTTAAAGGGTCAATGTTAAAAAAATTATCCTTGCATGTGTTTTAAAAATAAAAAAAAAACTTCAATAAAAAAATTTCTTCACCTTGAAAACGCTAGAAGCCAAAACTGGAGTAAGTGTTGTTGATGATTTTTTTCTTTACAGATGATTGTGCACTCAATATAGACTCAAGTTGACATGCAACAAAGTAGGGATTGAATCTCAGCTGCTCCTGCTAATTTTGGCCTAACAATCAAAACCAAGAAAACTCAAGTACTCCATCAGTCAGCATCACAACATCCATACAAAGAACCATCAGTTATAGCAAGTGATGAAGTTTTGAATGTTGTGCATAAGTTCTCTTACTTTGATAGTATGCTTCCCAGAGATGAATACATTGATAAAGACATAGACACATGAACTGCCGGAGCTAGCTCAGTGTTTGTGAGGCTCTGAAGGAAATTGTGGGAGAGGAGAGGTGTTATTAGACTGATCATCAAACTGAAGGTCTACAGAATCATTGGGATGACCTCATTGTTGTATGCCTATGAAACCTGGACAGTGTACCAATACCACTCCAGAAAAGTGAATTGCTTCCATCTGAATTATCTTGGGAAGATTCTTAAGATCACCTGGAAGGATAAGATACCAGACACTAAGGTCCTTTTTTTTTTTTTTTTTTTTTTTTTTAACTCAACTGCCAAGCATTACAACTCTACAGCAGAGTGCAACTGATCACATAGTTCAAATGCCAAATGTACATTTGTCAAAAAATACCCATTAGATTACAAAGCTCTTACAATGCAGGTACCATCTTAGCTTTCCATTGTCTACTCCACCCACCATACATCCTTTTTAAGGCACTTAACCCATGCAGAATAAAGAAATGTTTGCTGCATTAAATAGAACTGGAATCTACTCTCTCTCTCTCTTTTTTTTTCCCTGAGGCTGGGGTTAAGTGACTTGCCCAGGGTCACACAGCTAGGACGTGTTAAGTGTCTGAGATCATATTTGAACTCAGGTCCTCCTGAATTCAAGGCTGGTGCTCTATCCACTTAGCCACCTAGCTGCCCCAGAACTGCAATATACTCTCAAATGTTGAGGTTTATATTGGTTGATTTTCCTACACTTTAAAAAAAAAAAAAAGTTACACATTTTAGAAGTGAAATGTATATTAAAACAAATCTCAGTGCCTACTGACTTATGGTGCTATCCGAAGTGACACAGCAATCTCTTGGTCAAAGGGAAGGATTTGAGTCAGAAAATTAGCTAGAGGAACTATCCATTCTGTAGCCTCAGAGAGAGAGAGAGAGAGAGAGAGAGAGAGAGAGAGAGAGAGAGAGAGAGAGAGAAACCAATTTATATTCTTATTCTCTTCTTCCTGTTAAATTTAGTCTTGAAACTCTCAGTATTACTGCAGCCTAAAGCTGGACTACTGGGCCCTTGTCATATTTTCCAGCATTTTAAAAATTATAACAAAAAAATTTCAAAAGATCCAACTATATTGTGCAATTTATTTCCTCCCTTATTAAATAAAAAAAAAAAAAGGAACTACATGATCTTTCTTTTTTTTTTTTTTTTTTAAACTTTGTATGCCAAAGAACTCAGGAAAAAAAAGACTGAAATATTCAAAAATAATTATAATTCTTTTCATGGTAGCCAAAAATTGAAAACTAAGGAGGAGAGGGATCTTTCTATTGGAAGGCACAGACAAGAAGAATAAAAGTAATACGCTTCAGTTTTTTTACATACTTAAAAATAGACTGCAATAAAGATGGAGCAGATTCATAGGGAAGTCTGTCATTTTTTCTTTGTATATGGAAATGGTCGTGGTGGTTGACGTTTATCGATTTTATTATATCAAATTAGAATAAAAATAATTCTGAGAAGGATTATGAAATCTAGAAAGGTTTTATGTATGTAGAAGGTGATGCCTGAGCTAAGACCTGAAGCAAACAAGGTGTGCTAAGAGTAGGAAGTGAAGAGATTGTTCATTGCAGGTATGGGAGACAAGCAAAGATCCAGAGAGAGGAATTGGAGAGTGTCAGTCAGTTTGGCAGAACTATACAGAGTGCAGGAAGAGACGTAACATTAGTGTGATAAGTCTGGGCCAGATTGTGAAAAAGTTTCAGTCCCATGGAAGTACTTTCAATTTTTTCCAATATCCTAAGTACAAAAGGACATCCAGAGTCCTCCAACTAGAGGATTGACGTCAAGTACGTGGTCAGGAAAACAATTTGGCAGGTGTATGGATGGATGGAGAAGGAAGCAATTAAAGTCAAGGAGTCTATTACAATATGTGGTCCAGGCGGTAGATGATGTTCCGGGCTTTGTCCTGTTCTGAGACAGGAAAATTGTGGGGAAAGGTTTGGTGGAAGAGGCGTGGCTTGAACTGGGACAGATTCAGAAAAATGGAGAAAAGCGAGGAGAATCGAGGACCCGCATAATAGTAAACCGACCGAAAAATAAAACTAATCTGCTCCCGTCACAGAGAGAGGAGGATACATTCTCATATGTATGCATAAAAAAGCATTTCTTTTGTCTCGCTCCTAGTGGCTTAGAGCGATAGCTTATGAGATGGCAGTCTCCGGGAGGCTGGGTGAGTGACGTCAGAAGAGGGAGGCAGTATGCAGATGAACCACTCGTGGGCCTGTTTTGTTGACCAGTTTTCTCCCCCTGGAAAGTGGAGTTCTGAGGGTCGGAGCTCGTAGATTTCTAGAAGGGAAATGTTTTTTGATTTGTGTGGTTTGCGTGGCTGGAGATCGGTGTGTGGGATGTGTTGTGTTGGTGACCGTGTGCTTGATGTGTGAGCATGCGGAGGGAGAGGGCGAGCGTGGTGTTCTAGAGCATACTTACCTGGCAGGGGTGATTCCATGATCACGAAGGTGGTTTCCCCAGGGCGAGGCTTATCCATTGCACTCCGGATGGGCTGACCCCTGCGATTTCCCCAAATGCGGGAAACTCGACTGCATAATTTGTGGTAGTGGGGGACTGCGTTCGCGCTCTCCCCTGATATTTAAGTTGACAAAAAGTAGCTTCCGTGCGCGCGACATACTTTTGCCTACAGTGCAGGAATATAGTCTCTGACTGCAACGTAGGTAAAAGTTGTCAACTAATGCTGTAAATGTTATGTTTCTGCTTTAAGTTTTTCCTTGGCATCTTGCTGACTAGCTGCCGAGAGAAAAGGTTTATTGATTCCTTGGAACCACTAGTGTCACACTGCATTTGTCGCAGCAGTCATCTAGGCCCGTTTTCTCACACTTGAGACTACGTTATCGTGAAGGGTTTGTTTCAGCAATTCTTTTGAGTTTTGTCAAATGACGCTGCTGTTAAAGTTCAAAAAAATTTTTTTGGGGGGAGGAGGTATGGATGTTTTTCTATTTTGCCTTTTGATCATAGATTCGAATGTTCCTCATTTGTCCTGAAATCTTTTCTTTTAAAAGCGCCAGTTATTTTTAAGAGATTTGCTTCGGTTTACTCAAAAACTTTTCTTTGCGATTAAACAAATACCGAAATAATAAATTTAGTGGGTACTTTGTTAGAGTCAGAAATAAAAAATCAGATAAACAATTATAGAAGACATACTATATAAGCATATGATAGTCAAAAGCAGCTATGTTTTTAATAGGAAATTGTGTTCTGTACAGGTGCTGTCCAAGATAGAAAAGCATACCGTTGTTTTTTTTGTTTGTTTGTTTGTTTTTGCTGAGGCACTCAGGGTTAAATGACTTGCCCAGGATCACACAGCTAGGAAGTGTTGTGTCTGAGGTCAAATTAGAACTCAGGTCCTCCTGACTTCAGTGGAACTTTACCCACTATACCACCTATCAGCCTCTCTGCTTCCTTTTCCATTAAGATCACATCTTACTTAAAAAGAACCATTCCACTGGGGCAAAAGATTGGCAAATGCCAATTAAAAAGTAATATTTGCAAATATTTCTGACTATTCTGTGACCCCTCTTTCTGAAGCCCCAAAACTCAAAGGAGCTAAGAGGTAGGAAAAATAGACAATCTGAATGTAACAAATACTTAAAGCTGTAGGGTGCCTGTTTTCTCAGAAATAAAATAAACTTTGTAGTAGAGTTATCCCTTCCACATTTTAAGGATTAGGGCCCTGGTGCTCCCCCACTCCCAATCTGGAAAATCCATGTAAAAAAAATTAGTCTTATTTCTTCATTATTATTCATTATTATATTCATATGCTTTCTTGAAATGGAAATTTATTTTTACATATTTTGAATCCTTCATGATATTCTGCTGAGCGCTTGACAATATCTTGATTTGTTTTTACCTTTTCTGCCTTTTTCTATTTGTTTTTTATTTTATATTTAGTTTTAAATATTTTAATTTGCCCCTCCATTTGTACCAGAGAAGCTTGAATTTTTATGGTATTGAGCAATATCATTATACAATATACATATAGAATACATATATATTTAATGAATTTTGGAGTTTCTAAACTTTTCTATATTGTAAACTCTCCAATATTTCCCATTTGACATCTGTACCAACTCCAGATATATTAAAACCCCCATTGGGAAAAGCCTCCATGGATAACTTATATTGTTGGTCGTGTTCCACAAAACTAACCCCCAATCCAGTATTCTTTCTACCATACCAGTGTTAAGGTCTGTTGTTACCCATATTGTTCTTTATATGTATATATATATATATATATATATATATATATATATATATATTATTTATCAGATATATGCATGGGTAATTTTAAAGCATTGACAACTGCCAAACCTTTTGTTCCAATTTTTCCCCTTCCCCCCCCCCCCCAAGATGGCAGGTTGACATGTTAAATATGTTAAAGTATAAATTAAATACAATATATGTATACATGTCCAAACAGTAATTTTGCTCTTCAAAAAGAATCAGACTTTGAAATAGTATACAATTAGCCTGTGAAGGAAATAAAAAATGCAGGTGGACAAAGGTAGAGGGATTGGGAATTCTAGGTAGTTTACCCATACTATTCTATTTCAATCCCCTTAGATGAAATCTCTGAACTGTGTAAGAGTTGTTGCAAAGCCTTCTCGCAGGTGTCACTTCCTCTACCAAGATTTCTTTTAAAGCCAAAGTAAAAACAGGACTGGATTTTCAGTGGCTGTTCAATCCTGTCTGGAATCATTAAAAGTAAGAAATGTTTAATGTGGTAGCTACTATAATGCTTAGAATTCCAAGTGAAATTTTTCATAAAAAGGTAAAAGGCCCAACTCTCCCCCCCCCCCCAATTTTTTTTTTTTTTTTTTCATAATCAGACCTTTATGATTCAGGTCAATTCTAATAGGCTTGTGATGGAGAGAGCTATTTGCATCCAGAAAGAGGATTGGAGAGACTGTGGATCACAACATAGTATTTTCACCTTTTTTGTTGTTTGTTTGCTTTGTTTTCCTTTTTTCCTTTTTTGATCTGATTTTTATTGTACAGCATGATAAATGTGGAGATATATATAGGAGAATTGCACATGTTTAATATATTTTGGATTGCTTGCTGTCAGGGGGAAATTTTGGAATACAGGGTTTTGCAAGAGTGGATGTTGAAAACTGTCTTTGCATGTACTTTTTTTGGGGGGAGGAAGCTATTTATTAAAAAAAAACCAGTTATCTGTTAACACTTTTGAATTTTCTTATGTTAGCAGTCCCATTTACATTATAAAGATCTTAGAAGGTACAAATGTCTAATTGTCCACCCTACAAACCATACTTAAATTTTGTATAAGCACTGGGCAATTGATCCATACTTAATAATTTTTGGCTTCATTAAACAGAATTACAATATATTATCAGATCCTGAAGATGTGCTGGGTTGGTTTTCCTACCCCATTCAAGAAAATTATGAAGCAGGATGGCTTAGTGAGTGGGGAAGATATGAAGAAGTGGGAAATTTTGAGAAATGAAATGTATAGAAAAACAAAAAGTTCAATGCTAACAGTCTTGATACTTTTGAATGACACAGTAAATCCTTGGCCTGTGGGAATTCAAGGGGAGAGGTTTATATGTAAGAGAATAAGGCACTGAGCCAGAAGGAGCTAGTTTCCTACTCGGTAAACATAAAAAATAGATAACTTTTATTCTCATTTTCTTCTCTCTCTTTAATTTTGGCTTTGGAACTATTTCACTTTCACACCTCCACCCCTTTCCTGTGGTGATGCAGTAGGTTTGGGGAGTAAAATCCTTCTTTGACCTCTACTCTTGCACTGAAAGAAGCTGCTTCTACAGTAGATGAAGAGGGCCTAAGCCTAGATCTCAGGACTGTGGCTCTCTTCTAGAAAGATCAGTTTATATAAATTTGCAGGGAGGGTGATGGAGGATTGCAAGAAATGTCTCATAACAGAAGCAATAAAGGATAAAACAAATTTGAAAAAAACATTATCAAAAACCCAAACAAGACCAAAGTTGAAGGATTCTCTAGAGCTGCTGAGGTTCTCTAGACTTCCTGTCTGAAGATGACAATTGCTGGATTCAAGCCCGGGAATTTCACAGAATCTCCTAAACAAGATCTATTCCCTTTTCAAATACATTGTCTTTTCATTCACATATGCAAAACCAAGTGGATAAAAATACTCTATTTCCAGATTATGGAATCTAGAAATTAGCTACCCAGCATGTAATACTAGTCAACATATAGGTTATCTATTCCAAAAATATCAGCTTAAATCTGAACTAAGACTTTTGGGACAACCTGTGAGAGTGCCCCTGAGATTAATATATCAATTTTCTATGAGCTCCTTTACTAGGCAGGTCCACTGGACACAGAATAAGCCTTAATGTTGCTTAAAGGGGCCAGTCGGGAGCCAGTTCATTCCAATAGACCTCTTTGTGATGACTGACATTGCTGAGCTGTGCCTTCCCCTCCCTATCCCCCAAATTAGCCTAAACTAGCTTTAATGGTCAACTGTTCCTGCAAAATATCTAGCTTCGGTGTTCTATTCCTAGAAAAGGCTTTCTATTTTTCATCTTAACAGTTTCTTGAACCTCCTCTCTACTTTTTAAACATAAATTGCTCTCTGCCTATCTTAGAATGTGAGCTCCTTTGTATCTCATGCTGAGCCCAACCCTCACACTAATTTGTTTTTTGTGCTTGATTTTCCTCCTAAAAAAAAAAAAAAAAAAAAGTCTGCTTTCAACACAGCTTAGACTCTTCTGCATTTTGAGGAATGGGCTTTGCCCAATTGATGATGATCAATATATTGGATGTAAACAGAGGAAACAGAGCAGGTTAAAAAGCCACTGGGAAACTGAAAATTCCCCAAACTTCCTCAAGAAACAAAGATCCATCTTTTCAATAATGATATCCTTAATGAGGAAATTTACTCTAATAAGTTTAAATGAGCACTCTGCCTACAACACTTACATTTTAAGGGTCTTACCAGGTTATTTATATCACAAGCATGACTTGAATTTATCTTCTGACTCTGAAACCAGAAATTCCAACCACTATATTATGTTGCCTGGGGGGTGCATAGCAATGAAAAATAGAAAAGAAAAAAAGAGCATCAAACAAAAACATTCAGAAGGAAGTTGGAAAGATGGAATAAATAAGGAGGGCAGTTTGTTAATATTATATTAAATATTTTTAAAAAACCCAATCTAAATCTAAAGGAGTCCAGTTTCATATCTAGTCTTGTTTGTTCTTCTTTGTAAATTGAAATGCTCATGGTCAAGTTAATTAAAGAGAAAAAAGTTCAATCAAAAAACATTATCTCTCTCAATTCTTGGAAGAAGGAGTGATAGATGAAGAATAAGAAATATTTGCTAAACAAGGGAAAATTTCCCTACTAAGTGAAAATTAATGCAATGATTGCAGCAATAACAAAAGTATTAGTAAAAAAAAAAAAAAAAAAAAAAAAAAAACAGAACAAAACCAAAAAGTAAAGAACGGGACCCAAGGAAACAGTGCATTTATATCACTACTTTGTTAAATTTAATATGCATTTTGGATTAATTGCCATCTAAGGGAGGGGTAAGGGGAAGGGAGAGAAAAAAAAATTGACACACAAGGTTTTGCAAGGGTGAATGTTGAAAACTCTCTCTTTACTGCTGTTGATTTAGAAATCCCTTGAACCATTCCTGCTTTGCTGATGCTGGGGTTAGGGCTGTATTGGTATAGCTAGAATTCCATCTTGGTACCACAGATCTTTCCTGCTAACTTTCTAAGTTGCCTTTGGCTGGAAAATATTCCACCCCATCTTTTTGTGTGTTCTGATATTCTAAAATTTGTCCAGAGTTATTATTTAAAGGAATTTGGAGCAGTTTTGAGGAGATGCTCAGTGAGTCCTCCTTATTCTGCCTCATAACTGGCTGTTCCTCAGCCCCTTCTGAAGGAACATTGGTTCTCAGGTAGATGATCATTTTTCCAGAAGTAGGATCAGGCTATCAAGTGGGGGACGCTTGCCTACTAGAATCTTGCCAGCAACGGTTAAGAGAGAGACACACACACCCCTCCTCTTCACCCTGGAGACTGTCACAGAAATACCCTTTACCCTTATGAAGATGGACAGTGGAAGTATTCCTGAAATTCTGGGGCATAACCTTCTCTTGCCATGTAATCTGGAAATTTTCAGTTTTTTCATGAGCATGGTCCCCCCACCTTGTAAATCTCAGTGGGAATAGAATTAGCAAGAGGTGCTTTGCCAGATGAAAACAGCCTAATGACATTCAAAACCTCTTCTTCTGTTGGAACTTCAGATAGGGATTGATTTCAACTTGAGGTAAACATTTTTACTGACAATTCCAAGAGAAATACCAGGAGCAGAACAGAGATCTGTATACAACATTTATAGATCTGACCAAGACTTTCTATGCTATCATTCCTAAGGGTTTATGTGAAATTATGTCAAAATGTGATTGCCGGAGAAGTTCATCAGTATACTGCATCAATTTCATGCATGCCTGGGTTCTGAACAATGCACAACGCTCTCCAGCTTTCCCACTCACCCACGGAGTGTAAACCTAGGCTCTGTGCTTGCTCCCATGCTTTTTACTGTGATATTTTCAGCCATGTGGTCAAATGCTTTCAACGAGGACAAACCATGGAAAGAAAGGCAGCTGTCTCACTGATGGCAAATTCTTCAATATAATAAGGCCACGAGCCAAACTAAAGTGAGAGGAGCGTTGTGCACGGTTTTTTGTTTGCAGATGATGGTGCAGAATCAGCCTCTAAAGCTGAGATCCAAAAAACTATGGACCAATTGTCCCATGCTTGTGCTAATTAATGCACCTTGTTCCAATGCCAAATGTATGCTTGTCAAAAATATTATTTTGGGGGAAACTCACAAAGTGGTCAGAAGAAAACAATACAAGGGCATTCTCAAGGTACCTTTAAAGAACTTCAGAATGGATCGCATGACATAGACACTGGCACAGGACCGCCCAGCACGGCGAGCCCTCCTCAGAGAAGATGCTGTGCTCTACGTGCAAAGCAGAATTGAATTAGCTCAGAAGAAACACGAAATATGCCAAATTAGAGAATCCGCCCCAAATGTTCATAGGAATTATCTGTGTCCAACCTGTGGCAGAGCATTCCGAGCTCTATTGGTCTGATCAGCCGCAGTCCAACACACTGTAATTTGTCTCTAACATAATGATAGAATTTTACTTCTAAGAACAACTACAAACCAATCAGTTTCACAGCAAGGCTTTCGGAAACCATCATCACCATGGCGACTTAGAGCAAGCGACTGCAAACAAGCCCGCCCCAACCCGCGGCAAAATCCGCCTATCAAGCATAGGGTAAATAGCTTTCTAATATCCCAGCAGTACATTCGTCCCAAGAAAAGCAGCCGAGAAGACAGTCCCCCGAGTATTTCCGCACTTTCGACAGGCATCACAGGACTTTTCGGCCACTCGGCGCGCTTTGCCCTCTGGGTAACATCCGCTTCCTGTTCCACTTCCGCCACAAGCGGGCCAATAGAAAGGAACTTCAGCCCTTCCTGACTTCCTTTTCGAGAGCCTCGTGCCGGCGCGCGCTGAGCTCTGCTCAGCTTTCGCAGCTTTTTCCTCAGAACTCTTTTTTTTCCTCTCCTCCCGTGTCTTTCGTGCCGCTGAAAAGCCGAAGAGAAGCCCGGTCCCGTGTGAAGCAGAGTTGGGAAGCCACTCCGTTGCCGCCGTCTCCTCTTTCGCCGCCGCCGCAGCTGCAGCAGCCGCCGCCATGGTGAACGTGCCCAAGACCCGGCGCACCTACTGCAAGAAGTGCGGCAAGCACCAGCCGCACAAAGTGACGCAGTACAAGAAGGGCAAGGATTCCCTGTACGCGCAGGGCAAGCGCCGCTACGACCGCAAGCAGAGCGGCTATGGCGGCCAGACCAAGCCCATTTTCCGCAAGAAGGCCAAGACCACCAAGAAGATCGTGCTGAGACTCGAGTGCGTGGAGCCCAACTGCAGGTCCAAGAGGATGCTGGCTATCAAGCGCTGCAAGCATTTCGAGCTGGGCGGAGACAAGAAGAGAAAGGGACAAGTGATCCAGTTCTAAGCTGCAAGTGATCCAGTTCTAAGCTGCAAGTGATCCAGTTCCAAGCTGCAAGTGATCCAGTTCCAAGCTGCAAGAGATCCAATTCTGAGCTGCTTCCAGCGCGCGCCCTCAGCTCCGAGAGAAACGATTAAATACTAAAATTCCAGTATTTCTCCGCCTCGCTCTCGTGTTTGGGGGGGAGGGGTGGCGCCCACGTGTAAGAGGGTGGAAGGTGGGAGACATGGGATCTGGGTATGTTGGAGGTAGGGGGAGGTGAGGAAAGGGGAACAGAACTTGGGAGGAAAGTTAATAAGTTCGGCTTTGGAGGAGTTGGGGATTTCTGGGACTTTATTTTCCAAAAGCCCAGGAGGAGGAGGGATTGGATGTGTAGCTTGGGGGAAGGGGGGAGAAAATAACTGGAAGTCGAGGGAGCAGCATGGAAGCTCAAAAGACTTTCGCAGTAGGTGGGTGGGAAGGAAGACCCCGCTAAGTAGGCCGAGGAGCAATTAGAAACGGTAGAAGCAGCAAAATCTTATTGTTTTGTGAGAAATTGTTGCAGTTATTAATATACATCTTGGACTACATTTGCCATTCGGGGAAGAGAAAAGTCTTGGACCAAACCTCGATTACTGTGAATTTTTCCCTAAGTAAGAAGCCAGGTGCTGCTGCGCCCTGGGATCAAAAACGAATTAAGATGTCTTAAGATATTTAGCTGTGTGATGTAGCTAGTTAAGTCAATTTAACCTCTGACTTAGCTTCCTCCTTTGTAAAATGGGAATATTAGTTGACTTCCAGGATTAACATCTGTAAAGAGCTTTGCCAGTTTAATAGACAACTTTATTAAATCCCTATTGTGGCAGGCACTGTGCTAAGCACAGGGGATACAGAAATCAAAGAGCTTCAATTAAATCAGAGAAAGGGCAGAAGTCTTGAGGTCCCAAAGTCACTAAGCAGGCTAAGAAATGAAAAGTCGGAGCTGAGCTCTCTGCTCCCAAGCTTGGGTTTTCCTGGCAAAGAAACTGGAATCCTTTGTTTCCTCCAGGTAATTTTATAGATGAGGAAACTGAGGCAAACATGGTTAATTTACTTGCCCAAGGCCACACAGTAGGCCATATTTGAACTCTGAAGTTCCCAGGCCCAGCCTTTTTCATCCACTGTGCCACCTAGCTGTTTGTACCTATGATCTTACTGCTTATTACCCCAAGAATGAGCCTCCTGAGAATGGTGGAGGAGTCGGTCTAAAAAGTTCCAAAGCAGATGTTGATGACAAATTGGATATGGATGGTGGATGTGAGAGTGAGATATGTCTTAGACACATGGAATATGAATTGTCTATGGAACATCAGGTTCAAGAGGTCCAAGGGGGTGGTTTATGGTAGAAGACTGGATTTCAAGAGAGAAGCCAGGACTGGATATAGAGAATTGGGAATCATCTATATGGAGGTAATAATTGTTTTATTTAATATTTTTTCTCTGCTACATTCAAAACTAAAAAACCCAACTTTTTTACATTTGTTTTTAAATTGAGTTTTCTTCCTTATATTCCCACCCACAACTAAGAAATCACATGTGAAGTTATACAAAACATTTCCATAAATGTCAAGCTGTAAATGAAAGCAGATTCTCATCCTAATGAAAATAAAAACCCTCAGGAAAATTTAAGGGTTTTTTTTTTTTTTTTTTTTTAAGAGAGACAATGCTTCAATCTGTATTCAGACATAATCAGTTCCTTTTCTGGATATAGAAAGGATTTCTCATCATAAGCCCTTCAGAGTAGTTAGGGATGATCTTACTAAGAGAACAGCAAAGTCATTTACAACTGGTCATCCCAAAACATTGTTATTACTTTGTATACAGTTCATTTCCATTTTGCTTGAGGTCATAGAGGGCTTTCCAAGTTTTTGTTGTTTTTTTCTGAGAGCATCTTCATTTCCTATGGAATAATAATTCGGTTAGTAACTACAAGAGATTACTTAGTGACAGAAAAGAGAAATCTCAGCACAGCCTGAGAGGACAATTAGTGGCTGTATAGTTCCAGCAAAGGTGAAGGAAAATTTAGACATAGTAGGAAAACCAGGGGGGAACAGTTTCAAGGAAAACTTACAGCAGTTCTAATAGACTTGTGAAGGAAAGAGCCATCTGCATCCACAAGATTAGATCAAAGCATAGGTGTTTTCACCTTTTTTTATTGTTGCTAGGGGGATTTTCTTTTTTTTTTTTTTATTTGGAATTTTTTTTTCACAGTATATATGCATGAGTGATTTTTTTTATATTATCCCTTGTATTCATTTTTCCAAATTATCCTTCCCTCCCTCCCGATGACAGGCAATCCCATACATTTTACATGTGTTACAGTAAAACCTAGATACAATATATGTGTGTAAATACCATTTTCTTGTTGCACATTAAGTATTAGATTCCGAAGGTATAAATAACCTGGGTAGATAGACAGTAGTGCTAACAATTTACATTCACTTCCAAGTGTTCCATCTCTGGGTGTAGTTATTTCTGTCAATCATTGATCAACTGGAAGTGAGTTGGATCTTCTTTATGTTGAAGATAAGGGGGATTTTTTCTTATTTTTTCTCTCCTGAGTGAGTTTTCTTGCACAATATGATTAATATGGAAATGTTTAGAATTGCACATTTAAGCTATATCATCTTGTGGGAAAGAGGCAAAAATTTGGAACACAATGTTTTGCAAAGGTAATGTTGAAAACTGCATGTATTTGGAAAAATAAAATAGTATTAAAAAAAAAAAAAAAAAAAGAGTTTCCAGGGATGAGTGATAGTGATAAAGGCTGGAGAGAGGGTAAATATTTCAGAGAAACCCTGTTTCCTGGAGCAAAGGCCCAGAAAGACTATCAGGTGTTCAGAGTTAGACCTAACAATAATCCTTTGCATTAGGATGATAACAGCTTCAGGTAAAGTGTATTGCCTAGGGAAGGACCAAGTATTCACTAAGAATTTAGCTTCTCTAATTTCCCAGTGCCATCCATCATATGTTCAGTCCCAGTTCCTGTTACTAAATTCTGGTTCTTGAGATAAAGGCTGGGGCCCCAGAACAACCAACCATATTGTCCCAAGAAATACTAACCATGAGAACTATCTCAAGATCTAAGAATGATTTATATTATAAGCCAATCCCTTTCATGCATATAAATGGCCCCAGTGTCAGTAGTATCAAGTCCTTCTTATTGGGGGAATGAGGGTGGGGAGGAGAGAGACCTTCTATCTGTTTAACACCCTTTTTCTCACTTTGGATAGTCCTGCTCATTTCACTCAGCATCAGTTCATTTGAGTCTCTCCAGGTCTTTCTGAAATTATCCTGCTGGTCATTCATAGTATAGATTTACTGGGTCTCCAACCCCATAAGAGTTGCCATACCATGATGACCTATTCATTAGATGGATTTTCAAAGAGATGAAGGGAGCCATGTCCAAAGAATCAAAGAGTTGCTATAACCTTATTATATATGCTAAGTATGTTAGGGCAAAGCAAACTGGGAGCCTCATTATTTATCACTTCTCTCTCTGAACCAGAAAAACATGAAGGCTAATCCAAAGTCACCTTTCTCTGCACTGCCCATTTCTCACTTCAATGAGCAATGTTCCAATCCTACAAGTCTATGCCAGTTTTAAATTTGAACTTCCTTGTGGCTGTTTTGTATTTAAGTGAAAAGGAAGTGATATCAACAGCCTTAAGTTTCCTGAGCTAAACAAGTCTTGAGGATGGTCTGAATAACTTTTAAGGAAAATTATACTAGCTTGTATGTATGTACGAGAGCTGGATAAAATCATCTTGTGCCATTGCTGAATAATGGAATGTGCCACATACTGAAAACTAACTCCAGCTACTTTTCCACAAGAACATTAGACTTTTGTGTTAGGATTATTACTAGGTGCTAAATCTGGTACTTAAAAATTCTCTAGCTCAGAGTTTACACCTTTGAATGAATTTGCTCATGGATTCTGTAAGGAGTTCCCACAAGCCCATTCTCTGGGAAGATATAAGGAGCCAACATTGAGTGGGGAAGTCAATCTTGACTGGGTAAAAGAGAAGACTTCCCAGGAGAACTTCAGGGAAGCTGAAGGAGATTCAGAGCGAGGATTCAGTGGATTCACAAGTCTAAAGGAAAAACCTGCTCTTGGACTTCTGTGAGATTCACATTAGGATTGAATTCTGGGAAACCCACAATCCCACACTCTTGGAGGCAGAGTCTGATTCACTCCCATGTCTATCTTCGTGCTGGCTGGAGGCTTTGGATTCAGAGGGAGCTAGAGACTGAAACTGGCTGGAGATATTCTGACAGGAAAACATTCAAGACTTTGAAGGACATAATATAGGATCTGGACTTTAACTCCTGGCTGCATTTTGGCGATTACTGCTACTACAACAAAAACTAAGGCTGCCTCCCCAGAAGTTCCCCAACAGATCTCCTCCCAGAGAACGATTACAATCTAGAGAGAAACAGAACATTACATTTTGGCGCCCAACGTGGGTCTACTCTTTGGCATCCTATGCCCAACTGAAAGTTAATTGAAAAACAACATGGCAGCACCGGTCCCTGCTGTGGGACACCTGGAGGAAGAGGCTCTATGGTGGAAAGAGCAGCTCAAGACGCTTAGAGAAAAGACTAGGCATAAGAATAAAGATGAGGAACCAAAAAGTAAACTTTTGAAAGTAGTAGAAGGAGGAGGGGAAAAACACAGGGAACTCAAACTGAGGAATTATGTTCCTGAGGATGAAGAACTAAAGAAGAGGAAGGTGCCTCAGGCCAAACCAGCCTCAGTGGAAGAGAAAGTCAAAGACCTGCTGGAATCTGGGAAGCCTGAGCCCATTACTAAGGAAGTGGATTTGGCTAACCTTGCTCCCAGAAAGCCAGATTGGGACTTTAAAGAGATGTAGCTAAAAAATTGGAGAAGAGGATACAGAGAGCCATTGCTGAGCTAATCCGAGAAAGACTTAGCAGCCAAGAAGGTGACCTGGAACCTGCAAAGCCAGAAGACAGTGACTCAGATTAAAGCAGCTTCTGCTCAGCTCTTGGCCACAATTCAGCATGTGAACTGATACTTCTAGGCCAGGGACAAAGGCCCACCCTCAGTCTTAGTCCCCAGAGTGACCACTATGGTACTTCTTTTAAGGTGCATCAGGGAGTACATTTTAAAGGTGTCAACTCCTTTAAAGGTGTGAACTCTGAGCTAGAGAATTGTTAAGTACAAGACAACCAACTTAACACTTTTGAATTTGGAAATTGTTAGCCCACACCCCAAAAAAACCTCCCAAATATTTCTCTAAATGGAGTTCTAAGCTTTGAATGCATGCAACCTCCCTTTCCTCTGACCTCAGTGAAATTCTGGAAAAATTTTAATTTGCAATTTTTTATTGTATTTTCCTATATTCCCAAATTTTAACCATATAATGTTAGAATGGGTTAATACCACTATATGCAGAGTTCCACTTTTTTTCCTTTAAGAACACATATATACTAATTAAGCTCTATATTTGCTCCATAAGTGTAGAGGTGTCAAAATGTATTCCTGAATGTAGCCCAAACCAAATTAAAATGTAATAGGAAAATTGTTATTGTTATTTGTTCTTTGTTCTGGAGGAGTACTCATCAGGAAGGTGACCTGTGACATGCAAGTAAGTTGATGAATAAGAAATTAAAATTTCTTATTAGAATTGTAAGTTCACTCAAATCTAACAGGCCTAAGATTCTAAATTATGGGAATTTGACCATTCCATGAACTCTATATGTCCTTGACAATAGATACCAGGAACTAGCCATTCCTGGGAATGTCTATGCTTAGGGCGGTTGGCTTCCGCCCTGAGCATATACAATTGATAAGGAAATACGTCAAGGTATAGACAATATAGAATGGGTCAAAACACCAGATGGTCATGTATTTTTATAGATGTCAAGATAATATATGGAGTAAGTCAAAACACTAGAAGGTCACGTATTTCTACACATGTATACGTGCCAGACTTCTTGGCTGAAAGCTCTCTTTGTTTAAGAGAGGTATATAAGATTGAGAATCTTACATCTCCACTGAGTCTCATCCGTGGGGAGGATGCTTCGCCCGGAAAAATCTTTGCACAATTCAAGTTGATTGAGGCTGAAACAGGACTCCCAGCCATTTGAGTTTTTGAGGTTCCCTTGAATTGGTGATGTATTCTCATCCTCTATCTGCTATAATTGTCATATTGTTAATTGTTCTTATTTCCATTTGTTTGTTTGTGTAAATCTAAATTGTCTGTACCTTGTCTTGTTTGATTAAAACTTTATTTTTTTCATTTTTTAATTGAGCTTGAGAGCGTCATTTATAGGAGCGAATCTAAACTTTTCTTTAAAATCACAATATAGTTGAATTTGAGTGAGCAAGGACTGTACAAAGTCAACACCCTCACTTTCTCCTCCAGAGCCTTCTGGGTCCTGTTGCAAGCTATAGATCAGGAATACTGGAGAAAATGCAAACTGGGAAATAAATGTAAATAAATCTAGGAGGTGATGTGCGTATGTGTGTATGTGTGTGGTTAAGGAGTCCTCTGAATTTGTCTTTTTCAGTCAGGAGCACTGGATCCAGAGCATATAGGAAGCCCTGAATGTTTCACAGATGAAGCTTCCCCTGAGCGGACATAATTTATTGTTGCACCCCAAACTCCCTGTGTTCTTGAGAAACAGGCACCAGCCAGTCTGTGCCAAGCTGTGGTAACGTTTATGTAGCCAGACCCTTCTCATCTTCAGAGTGTAGTAGTTCTAAGGAAAATAAATGAACCTTCCATCACCTTGCATCTTCTCATGGGGAGTGGTCTTTATTCACACCTTGGCTGTACCGTGTTCCTGCCATGTCATGACCTTTCTTGGCATCTCTTCTTTGTCCTGCTATTAGAAAAATGTGAAATTTTTGTGAACCCTTCGGATTCCACATGCATGTTCATTTTTCTTTTAATAAATTCGGTTTTCATTTAAGTCTTGTAATACTACATGTAAATATATTTAACAAAATAAATGAAAATAAAATAAAACATAGCCATTACTTTTTAAAGGACAATACATGGACTACAGGGATCTTCATATAGTTTAGTGGCTCTTGTTTTTATTTGTACGACACCACTATAATCACATATCACCAACTGCCATTCAGTTATATTAAGCTACAGGTCCAGTAGACATCTTAAAATTAAATACGTCCAAAATGGAACTCCTTTCTCTGAATAGTCTCTCTCACTCCTAATACCATCTTTCCTGCTTCTTATCCCTCTTAAACCTATATAGCCTGGACTCCTCACCAAGTCATCTCACTTCTATCTAATCCATCTCCAAGATCCACCTTTGAAACATCTTTCAAATATATCTAAGCTCTCTTCTCCTCTGCCTAGTGCAGGGACTGGTTATTGCAATGGTGGCTTGCCTCAAACCTCTCCCCACTCCAACCCATTCTTCCTTCAGCTAAGTCTTTTTCCTAAAGTAAAGATACAATCACACACACACACACACACACACACTCTCTCTCTCATTCTCTCCCAATCCCCCCAATAAACTCGGCTCCCTCACCTACACCCCCCTCCTACCTTTCTAGTATTCTCCCACATCCACTTCCAGAGTTCTTTTCCAACTTAGTGACTTTCCTGGCCTTCTCAATTCCCAGCTAAAATCTCATCTGTTACTGGAAGCCTTCCCCAACCCTTAAGGCCTCCTCTCTCTATTTACTATGCATCCAGTATATAACTTATTTTGTACTCATGTTTAGATCTTATTTCTGATTAGACTGTGAGCTTCTTGAGGTCAGAGACTATCTTTTGACTCTTTTTGTAACCCCAGACTTAGCAAAATGACTGGCACATAGTAGGTGCTTAACATTTATTGACTGATTTCTTTTTTTAAAAAATGTATTCTGATTAACCCAGACAAATCTTGTAATCTCAAAATTCTATTTCTTTATATGGTTCAGCATTTCATTTCCTAATGCTATATTTTTAAAAATCCATGCTTTTCTGCTTCCATGTTTCAAGTTTTTTCATGATCTAGTCCGCTTTTACTCCACTGAATGACTTTTTGCAAATTGGCACAATATTATTATGAATTTCGTATTCACTGCAAACCTTTGCTTTTCATAAACAGAGCTGAAACATCAAGATTTAAATATTTTCTCACTTTGCTAAGTATAACATTTTTAATTTGGTTTCTTAACAATTCAAAATAAATGGTATATTTTAATTTCTTTTAGGTAACTTTGCTTCCAATTTACTTAGGCCAAATCATTCAGAGAAAGTCACTTTTGGTCAAGCAAACAAAATTCTTAAAAGTAAATTCCCCAGTCACCAAAACAATTTGGTATTGGCTAAGAAATAGACTAGTTGATCAGTGTAGTAGGTTAGGCTCACAGGACAAAATAGTGATTAACTATAGCAATCTAGTGTTTGACAAACCCAAAGATCCCAACTTTTGGGATAAGAATTCATTATTTGACAAAAATGGCTGGGAAAACTGGAAATTAGTATGGCAGAAATTAGGCATAGACCCACACTTAACACCACATACCAAGATAAAATAAAAATGGGTCCATGATTTAGGAATAAAGAACGAGATCATAAATAATTTAGAGAAACATAGGATAGTTTACCTCTCAGACTTGTGGAGGAGGAAGGAATTTGTGACCAAAGGAGAACTAGAGATCATTATTGATCACAAAAAAAAAAAAAAAAAAAAAAAAACAGGAAAAAAAAAATTTAATTCCCTACTGTCACATGTTTGCTGTCTCTTTGAGGCAAAACTTTCTTTGCTCAAAATGATTTAAACAAGAGAAAAAAATTTAAACGCTAAATAAAATAGAAAATTTTGATTACATCAAATTAAAAAGCTTTTGTACAAACAAAACTAATGCAAACAAGATTAGAAGGAAAGTAACAAACTGGGAATACATTTTTACAGTTAAAGGTTCTGATAAAGGCCTCATTTCCAAAATATATAGAGAACTGACTCTTAATTTATAAGAAATCAAGCCATTCTCCAATTAATAAATGGTCAAAGGATATGAACAATTTTCAGATAATGAAACTGAAACTATTTCCACTCATATGAAAGAGTGTTCCAAATCACTATTGATCAGAGAAATGCAAATTAAGACAACTCTGAGATACCACTACCCACCTGTCAGATTGGCTAAAATGACAGGAAAAAATAATGATGCATGTTGGAGGAGATGTGGGAAAACTGGGACACGGATGCATTGTTGGTAGAGTTGTAAAAGAATCCAATCATTCTAGAGAGCAATCTGGAATTATGCCCAAAAAGTTATCATACCCTTTGATCTAGCAGTGCTACTACTGGGCTTATATCCCAAAGAAATACTAAAGGAGGGAAAGGGACCTGTATGTGCCAAAATGTTTGTGGCAGCCCTTTTTGTAGTGGCTAGAAACTGGAAAATGAATGGATGCCCATCAATTGGAGAATGGTTGGGCAAATTATGGTATATGAATGTTATGAATATTATTGTTCTGTAAGAAATGACCAGCAGGATGAATACAGAGAGGCTTGAGGAGACTTACATGAACTGATGCTGAGTGAAATGAGCAGAACCAGGAGATCATTATACACTTCAACAATGATACTGTATGAGGATGTATTCTGATTGAAATGGATATCTTCAACACAGAGAAGATCTAATTCAGTTCCAATTGATCAATGATGGACAGAATCAGCTACACCCAGAGAAGGAACACTGGGAAATGAGTGTAAACTGTTTGCCTTTTTGTTTTTCTTCCCAGGTTATTTTTACCTTATGAATCCAATTCTTCCTGTGCAACAAGAAATTTGATTCTACACACATATATTGTATCTAGGATATACTATAACATAATTAACATGTATGGGACTGCCTACCATCTAGGGGAAGGAGTGGAAGGAAAGAGAGGAAAATTTGGAACAGAAGTGAGTCCAAGGGATAATGTAAAAAATTACCCATGCATATGTACTTTCAAAAAAAAAAAAAAAAAAGTTATAATTATAAAATTAATTTAAAAAAATAATAATAATAAATAAATAAATAAAGAGATGAACCAAATCAGTTCCAATAGAGCAGTAATGAACTGAACCAGCTACACTCAGTGAAAGAAATCTGGGCGATGACTATGAACCACTACATAGAATTTCCATTACATTATTTCCAGTACATTCCAGTACATTATTTCAAAGTCCGATTCTTTTTGTTCAGTAAAACAACTGTTTGGTCATGTATACATATATTGTATTTAATTTATACTGTAACATATTTATCATGTATTGGTCAACCTGCCATCTGCGGAGCTGGGGGGGGGGGGAGAGGAAAAATTGGAACAAAAGGTTTGGCAATTATCAATGTTGTAAAATTACCCATGTAAATATCTGGTAAATAAAAACTATTAAAGAAAAAAAAAAAAAGGCTTGAAAATAAGAGGGGGGAAAAGTAAATAAAATAAAAATAATTGGGGGGAAAAAAAAACAGGAAAAAAAAATTAATTCCCCACTGTCACATGTTTACTCTCTCTTTGAGGCAAAACTTTCTTTGCTCAAGATGATTTAAAGAATTTCAAGGGAAGTAATGAAAAAAAAATTAAGTCAAGGTGGTCTAGCTGTACCTGATCTAGAACTGTATTACAAAGCAACAATCACCAAAACCATTTGGTATTGCCTAAGAAATAGACTAGTTGATCAGTGGCATAGGTTAGGTTCACAGGGCAAGATAGTGAATAAAAATAGCAATCTAATCTTTGACAAACTCAAAGATCCCAAATCTTGGGATAGGAATTCATTATTTGACAAAAACTGCTGGGAAAACTGGAAATTAGTATGGCAGAAACTAGGCATGGACCCACATTTAACACCACATACTAAGATTAGATCAAAATGGGTCCAAGATTTAGGCATAAAGAACGAAATCATAAATAAATTGGAGGAACATGGGATGGTTTACCTCTCAGATTTGTGGAGGAGGAAGGAGTTTGTGTCCAAGGGAGAACTAGAGACCATTATTGATCACAAAATAGAAAATTTTGATTACACCAAATTAAAAAGTTTCTGCACAAACAAAACTAATGCAAACAAGATTAGAAGGGAAGTAACAAATTGGGAAAACATTTTTACAGTTAAAGGCTCTGATAAAGGCCTCATCTCCAAAATATACAGAGAATTGACTTTAATTTATAAGAAATCAAGCCATTCTCCAATTGATAAATGGTCAAAGGATATGAACAGACAATTTTCAGATGATGAAATTAATATGAGTGTTCCAAATCACTATTGATCAGAGAAATGCAAATTAAGACAACTCTGAGATATCACTACACACCTGTCAGATTGGCTAAGATGACAGGAACAAATAACGATGTTGGAGGGGCTGTGGGAAAACTGGGACACTGATGCATTGTTGGTGGAGTTGTGAAAGAATCCAACTATTCTGGAGAGCAATCTGGAATTATGCCCAAAAAGTTATCAAAATGTGCATACCCTTTGACACAGCTGTACTACTACTGGGCTTATATCCCAACGAAATACTAAAGAAGGGAAAGGGACCTGTATGTGCCAAAATGTTTGTGGCAGCCCTTTTCATAGTGGCTAGAAGCTGGAAAATGAATGGATGTCCATCAATTAGAGAATGGTTGGGCAAATTATGGTATATGAATGTTATGGAATATTATTGTTCTGTAAGAAATGACCAACTGGAGGAATACAGAGAGGCTTGGAGAGACTTATATCAACTGATGCTGAGTGAAACGAGTAGAACTAGGGGATCATTATACACTTCAACAATGATACAGTAGGAGGATGTATTCTGATGGAAGTAGATATCTTCAACATAGAGAAGAGCTAATCCAATTCCAATTGACCAATGATGGACAGAATCAGCTACACCCAGAGAAGGAACACTGGGAAATGAGTGTAAACTGTGAGCATTTTTTTTTGTTTTGTTTTGTTTTGTTTCTCTTCCCAGATTACTTTTACCTTGTGAACAATCCTTCCTTTGCAACAACAACAACAACAACAAAATTCGGTTCTGCACATATATATTGTACCTAGGATATACTATAAGATATTTAATATGTATGGGAATGCCCACCATCCAGGGGAGAGGGTGGAAGGAAGGAGGGGAAAAACTCGGAACAGAAGGGAGTACAAGGGATAATGTTGTTAAAAAAAAAAAATTATCTATGCATATGTACTGCCAAAGAAAATGTTATAATTATATAAATTATTAATAAAAAAAAAGATGATTTAAACAAGAGAAAAAAATTTAAACGCTAAAGCAATAAATTCAAAATCTACAATTTTTTTCCACCTAAGGGAGAAACAAAAGAAAAAAAAAAGAAAAATGTCTATTAGTGTATTTAGCATAAGAAATTCAAATATTCAAATCGCACTCCTATAATGATTTGGAAATTCAGAGTTGATTATTTGTGGATCACAAATTGATAATATATTTCTCTTTATAAAAGGGTGAGTGTATAAAATTTATTTATATTTCTAGAAATTTCTGCAAATGGGAAAAAGACCTCTTTACCTTGTCAGCAAATAATACTACATAATCCTATTTGTCATTAACCTAATAGATGAGTAACAAAATCACCATCCCAGTTTTTCCTGAACCACTACTCATAAGAATTTCTTGAAGAGACTTTCTTTTCTGAATAGGATAAGGATGATGCCAGTACAAATTTCATTAAAATTTGTCTCCCTACTCTACTAAATGAATCAAGGAAACTCAATTCTCCAAGTCTACCAGAATAAGTCTAACTTGCCTTATTTACAACAAAAAAACCATATTAAGTAGTTCTGCCAATTCCCCAGGGGTTCCCATTGCCCAGCATTAATCAAGCACCAATCATGCTAATTTTCACAAACAGGCCCAGATTCTCCATTCCTGCCTAATACCTTGTCCTATCTGGTTCAGATAAGAACCTTTAATTTTTTTTTTTAAAGATTATTATAATAAATGAATGAACAATTGCCAAGGCATGGAAATTGTTTTTATTGAGCCAAGCCTACATTTCTTTTTTTTTTTTTAGTAGTATTGTCTTTTATATTACTATATATCAACAAGTTAATCTATTTCTTTAGATTAAATAGACTTCTAGCTAAATTTTTGACTGATATGCATTTCTTATTAGAACTTCCAAACACTTTATGCTTTTTAAAGTTATTTTTAGGTTTTTTAAATAGGATTTTATTTTTCCAAATACATGTAAAAATTGTCTTTGGCATTCATTTTCATTAGACTGATAAAAAGGCTGTAAAAAAGGCCACTGACCTTTACAAATTCTGGTGTCCTGTTCAGTATTATCAGGGATCCCAGTAGACATGACCTATTTCTATGCTCTCTGAATTTCCCCTTTCTAAGCCCCCCTCAATAAAGTCTGCATGCTTTACCTTCTGATAGTCCCTTTATGTACCATATTCATTAGTGATGACCAGCTTCACTTTGCAATCTGTAACCACACTCCAACTACATTATTGCAATTCATCCCTAGGAATAGAACATGCCAATTGATTTAGATGTCTACCAAGCTAATTCCTTCAACATTTAAAGGAGACTAGTCTTAGGAGGTCAATAATGATCACTTTAGGGATGAGGAACACATAACCCATATGAGTATTACTGTGTCTGAGGCCAGACACTTACTAATTGTGTGACCTTGAGGAAGTCACTTAACCCTATCTACCTCGGTTTCTTCATTTATAAATTGAATTAGAGAAGTGGCAAATCAGTCCAGTATCTTTACAACAAAAAACAAACAAAAAAACCCAAACAAACCACAACCCATGTGAGATCACAAAGAGTCATATACAACTGAAAATCTTAGAAAACCTTGAAACTTTTCTGCTCCCCTTTTTCCTATGGCAGATCAGACCAGACCACCAAGTCATTCAACAGTGTTGATTTGACTGTCCCCTTTTATCAGAGATGAGCACACTGCCCCTATTATGCTGGACATAGTTACATTCCATCCTCCACCATGATCAATAAAATTATTAACCAACTATTATATATATTTCAGGCACTAAGTATTGGGGATAAAGAAAAAAGCAAAAGAGTCTCTGCCCCAATGAAAATCCCAATATAATGGGGGAACAACATGCAAATATATACAAAGCAAGTTATGTTAAGGATAAATAGAAAATAACCATGGCTAACATTTATGGAGTGCTTATTATGTTCAATGTACCTTGTATTAAGTGTTTTGTAATTCTTATTCCTCATGACAATCTTAAGAAATAGGTATTATTATCCCTATTTTTCAAATGAGGAAACTAAGGCAAACAAATGTAAAATAATTTGCATGCAGTTAGTGTCTAAAGCCACATTTGAACTCAGGTGTTCCTGACTTTCTACAGATATATATATATAAATAGATACATAGAACGAACAACCTTCTATCCACTTCCCTGCGGCTTCTAATTAAAAGGCACTAGAATTAAGGGCCTGGTTCTCTCCTTATGCAGAGAGCTGCTTTGGGCTTGCACTGTTATTGCCACCCTATCCTGACAGAAGCATAGGGGAGGAGGGTTCACTCAATTTTCATATGCTGAGACCTAATGTTTCGTTCAAGCCAGTGTCATTCCCTCCTGCTGGTCCTGATTAAGGTGTCTCAGGTACTTCAAAGAAATTCTGGTGCATTATATACAAGGGTCTGGACTGGTCTTCCTGTCAACCATCAATAATTCTTCAAGAGTTTTTTGATGCCAGTCAGTTTCCACTGAGGGACCTAGGAACTCTTGATATATCAAACTTAAAAGGCTACCACTCAGACTACAAATGTTGGATATCTACCTATGTGAAAAGATTGATACAGAGCAAAAAATCAGAGAGTATTTTTCTCTACCAGGTACCAATAGTAACTAGGACTTCCAAGGATAGGGGAATCACACCTGAGGAATAAGCTCTGCAGGGATCCCTTAAAAAAGTTGCAGAGGGAGAGAACAAGGAACATATATGGTTTGGGAGTAAAAATGAAAATTTTGAAACTAAGGTATTACTCCCCATCAATCCACATCAATTTGAATACAATTGGTTGCCAGTTTACAGTAAGGTCTAGGCTTCAGGAAGAAAGAAATTTAATCTTTCTAATGCTTCCCTCAATGGCTTACACTAAAAAAAAACAAGTTGTATTAGTATGTTAAAAAGTTGTATTAGTAAGGTGGTTGAATAATCTCAATATTCTAGGGATCTACTGTGATTTGCATTTTTACTTTTGGGATTCTCCCACCATTCCTCTCAATTATTTGGCTATGTTCATAGTATGGAAGACTGGTAGTTCAGCTGCAATATCATTTTCAAAAAAAACATTCAAAAGCAATTCTTACCTAATCACTTTTCATTCTTCTGCAATTGTCCTTTTCTATGGATGAGTTTGAGAGGTAATAACAGTTTTCAATCCTATTTCATACAATTCCTTTCAGGCACCTTGAAAGTGAGCTCTGAGGAAATCCTCTAGTACAAAGGCGCTTCCCTTTTTTGTCACTGCAGTTCATTGAAACTTGTGAATTCCACAGAATGTTTTTAAATACATAAAAGACAAAGGAAACAAAGAATATTGTAAATAGACATTGAAATATAAAAATAAATAGTAACCTGACAGCTGGTTAAAAACTCCTGGTAAGCCTGAAAGACAATTATATGAATTACCTTCAAGGAACAACTAAAGAACATAGAGGTCTCTACTGAATGCCAGAAGCTAATTTACTTTCTAATCTCCCAGAGGTGGAAAAGAGAACCTCAGACTGTATCATATCTCTAGAAGAATCAAAAGCAAACAACAAAATTTGCAAACATGCTAATTTCATACTTTCAAAAAGATTCATGTTCATTTAGTGATGTCAGAATTGCAGGAGGATAACCTGATGAAGTATCCCTGACAAATTTTGCATAAATCATGAGCCCCAGGGTGTGTGTGAGGATGCCATGCTACTCAAGATGAGTCAAACCAGTCCTAATAGCAAGTTAAAGCTCCCAATGCAAATCAGCAATGGAATAGTATTTGTAGCCCACCTTTACTTGCTACCTGAATGAGAGTGAAACCGATTTAAAAAAAAAAAAAAATTGGACAATACCTTTTAAGCCATTTTCTTCCTCCAATAACAAAAGACCAAGGTATCTTATCTATGCCTTCAACATTTTTCCTGGAAAGCACCTCATGGCACTTCCGCCTCCTGCTCCTTCTCTGCTCCTCAGATCTTTGTCCAGGTAACACGCCATGCACTCTTCATCTGCTGCCAAAGATCTAATTATTTATATGCAGAATATTTCTTCTCTCCCCCATCTAATCCTTAAACTTAGTTTTCCTGATGAGCTCCTAATCTCCCATCCACTACTTTGGAGTAAGACATCTCAAACCTTGCCTTTCTTCCCAAGCCCCACCTTGTGCCCCTTCATTAATAAACAAGGCACCATCATCCTCCCAGTACCCAAGTCCAATCTTCTTCCCCTCACCCCTCCATCTCCAATATATTTAATGAGGTCTTCTCAATCCAACCTTGGACACACCCCTCTCTACACCAGCCTTTACACTTGGACCTTTCCTCCAGAAACATCAATGAGCTAAACCGAAAATGGGAGATTAGGATACTTAACTCTTTCAGCAGTGTTTTCCTCATTAAATAATCTCTTCTGCCCCCGATTCTTCCCATCAGATTACTTCTCAGTCTCCTTCCCGGGGTCTTTCTCCAGGTCACACCCACCTACTGCGCCATGTCTTGAGCTTCCATCCCCTGATCTCTCTTCAGCTCCCACGAGTTCGTTATTTTCTCTGCATTTTCTCCCCACTCCTCCTCCAAAGCATTTGGACAAGATACTCAAAATCCCAGAAATCCCCAACTCCACACGTCCTAAACTGAACTCCTTTCTTCCCAAGTTCTGCCCCAGTTCAGTAATGAATACTGTACCGCCACCTCATATTCCCTACCTCCCAGGTACCCAGACCCAAGTCTCTGTCCCATCAGTCCCGGCTCCTAACAACCCTCCTCCCTACCCGAGAGCCAACCCCTCCCCCAAGCCCGTCCCTTCCACCCCCCCACCCCCACAAACTGAGACCGAGGCAGGGAAATACTGGAACTTCAATATTTTAATCATTTCTCTCCCGAAGCCGAGGGCGCGCTGGAAGAAGCTTAGAACTGGATCACTTGCGGCTTGGAACTGGATCACTTGCGGCTTGGAACTGGATCACTTGCGGCTTGGAACTGGATCACTTGCGGCTTGGAACTGGATCACTTGCCGCTTGGAACTGGATCACTTGCCGCTTAGAACTGGATCACTTGCCGCTTAGAACTGGATCACTTGCCGCTTAGAACTGGATCACTTGTCCCTTTCTCTTCTTGTCTCCGCCCAGCTCGAAATGCTTGCAGCGCTTGATAGCCAGCATCCTCTTGGACCTGCAGTTGGGCTCCACGCACTCGAGTCTCAGCACGATCTTCTTGGTGGTCTTGGCCTTCTTGCGGAAGATGGGCTTGGTCTGGCCGCCATAGCCGCTCTGCTTGCGGTCGTAGCGGCGCTTGCCCTGCGCGTACAGGGAATCCTTGCCCTTCTTGTACTGCGTCACTTTGTGCGGCTGGTGCTTGCCGCACTTCTTGCAGTAGGTGCGCCGGGTCTTGGGCACGTTCACCATGGCGGCGGCGGCTGCAGCTGCGGCGGCGGCGAAAGAGGAGACGGCGGCAACGGAGTGGCTTCCCAACTCTGCTTCACACAGGACCGGGCTTCTCTTCGGCTTTTCAGCGACACGAAAGACACGGGAGGAGAGGGAAAAAAAGAGTTCTGAGGAAAACGCCACGGGAGCTGAATTGAGCTCTCCGCGCGCCGGCACAAGGCTCTCGGGAAGGAAGTGACGAAGGGCTGAAACGCCTTTCTATTGGCCCGCTCGTGGCGGAAGTGGAATAGGAAGTGGACGTTACCCAGGAGACAAAACGCGCAGAGTGGCCGGAAGATCTTGTGTAACTCCTGACGAAAGTGCGGAAATGATCGGAGGACTCTGATTTGAGCTCTCTTTGTTAGGACGAATGTGCTCCTAGGGGTTTTGTCCAGTTATTTACTCTAATTGGAGCTGCAAAGATTCCTGCCCTGTAGGGCAAGATTTTGCTGATTTGCGACAATTGGTTGCAATCTCTAGCCCTTTGTCACCATGGTGCTGCTGGTTTCAGCCGCTTTGACGGTTACACTGACTGGGATTAAGGGTTTTTTAATATGTTGCACATCCGCCTGGTCCTCCTGATCCGCATGTGGTCCGTGACTGAGAGAGGGCGCCCCCCTTCTCGGAGAACGGAAGCGGAGAGACCGCTTTTTCTCCTTGCCTTTTCTTTTACAAGCCAATTCGTCCAACAATTAATAAATGTTTATCTTGGGTCAGGCGTCGGACTAGTTTCTTTTTATTTAAATAGTTTAATGTTAATTTTTATTCATTTTGATTAATAAGCATTTTTGCTGACTGTCACCCTCCCTCGATGTAGTCATCCACTTTTTTAAAAGCCCAAACAATAAAACCTTTAATACTTATTCACGTAATCCAGGAATACCATTTTCTACGTCGCTCATGACTGCACAAGTATGTGTCTACATCTTAATTTTAACTCCCTCACGTGAGCCCGGTTTCATCTTCATTCTCAGGCTTTTCACAGAGACTTTTCATATAATATTATTGTAAAATTATCCCTGTTTTATAAAGGTATGTCCCATCCACCTTGCTGCGAGAGCATCCATTTCATCATTTGTTATGGTACACAAATGTACGCTCCCATTCATAAAGCACTGGGGATCCAGTCACTCCCGTGGGAGAACACTTGCCCAGTTTTTGCTACTGTTGAGCCAAAAAGGTCCCTGTAAGTTTCCTCTGAGAACCTAAACTTGGCCTAGAGCACTAGAGCAAAGTGACAGCATGACCACAGAGGGACCTTGCCTGTTTCGGTTCTTCCGCTTACTGGGGCATCCCACCTGTGAGGTGCTTCTCAGTTACTGTTTGTTCTCTGAAAACACTGACCCTGGAAGGGCCCCTTAACCCATTCCCACCATTGTATGCATTCTGTTATCGCTTTAGGCTGTGAAAAACATGATAAATCGAGAAATTAACCTAACTGCGTTCTCTCTGCTTCTTCCCCAGCTACAATCCTAAGTAAGCTCTGCCTCGCTTCCTCTGCACCAAATGCTTGGGACAACAGTCCCATTGGTCAGCTAGCTTATTAAATTCTCCATTTTAAAGTTAAACCAGTCTCTACTGGTATTACACTACCAGGAAAAAAGCAGCCATAAATAGTGATTTATGTGATCCAATGAGATAATAACTGGAAAACACCATAGAGTTGGCTCATATTAAGAACTATATAACCTCGTTATTGTTAGTGAAATAACTGTATGAAAGTTTTGAATCTTTTCTTCTGGAAAAGTTTTTTGTTTTGCTTGGAGCTTGGAAATTTTGTTCTGATATTTTCCTTGTCTTAGGTACAATCTGTATAGGATGTTTAACATATTTCCTGTAATCATTCTCCTTTATAAATTGCTTTATTTAAAACAATTGATTCCCCGCTCTCCCTTTTAACAAGGGTAGTGTCAGAAGCAGTATGGTGGTTTGAGGGATGATCTCTAAATCATGACAACAGGAAATTCACCATCCACAACCCAAAATGACTCCAAACCCAGGGAGGGCTCTGTTCACCAGAGTAGACAAAAAATAACCAAGGAATTTATGACTCATGTTTTTTTTTTTTTTTTTTTAATTTGTATTAAGATTTTAAAAGTAGTTGTAATGTTCTTTGTTGGTTTTCTGGAGGTCTAGGGAGCAGCCTTCTTTTCAGTAATCACCACAAGAATAGCCAGGTGTAAAAGTCCAGATCCTTTATTAACTCCTTCACAATCTAGTTTCCTTGCCTGGGGCCCAGGCCAGCCTTTCAGAGCAGTCTTGGTCTCATGGGGGAACAGAAGGACAGGTCTGGCCATTAAGAGGCTGATGAAGATGAAATGAATCTCTCTCTCAATCTCTTTCCAGTCTATGTCTGTCCCTTCTGAGTCTCTCTCTGGCTCTGACAGGTCTTAGTCTCAGTGGGGGAAGTGCAGCAGGCCAGGCCAATCACAGTGCTGTGAGAGGAAGTGAACGAATCTGGTTCTGAGTCTGAGTCCCAGCTTATATTCTCCACACTGAGTATAAACCAATTATTATATCACTAGGGAACCATTATTTGTTGTAAGATAAAATCAATCATACTGGACTTAGAGAACTATTACTCACCATGCTAAACTAGATCACCATTATCTCATCAGTTCCACTGAGTTAACATCTTGTAAGAATCCTTGTTTTAAGTACAAAGTTCTGGCCCATAACAAGTAGCCATTCATTTGCACTGTTTACTTGGGTCCCCACCTGAACTTTTCCATTTTGTTCTCTATATTTTTTGATGTTCTATTAATAGCCAATTTGACTACTCAGATATCACGCATAGAAAGCAGAATTATTTATTAGAATCTCAAGAAGCAGACCCCATCCTGGTCTGTGAGCCAAATTTCACAGCAAGATAGGGCCAGAGCCTTGAAAACGCTTACAGCTTTTATACATTTCAGACAAAGAATCTCCAAAATCCCACCCTCTATATGTTGTGATTGGTCCCATAAGTCTACTGTTTCTCTAATTGGTCAATGGAATGTAGTAGATAAGGTGATATACAGCTTCTTTGGACAATGGAATGCAGTCCAGGCCTTATCTAAAATCACGGGACTGGGGCCTTTAGCTAACAGTCTCTGATCAATATGTGCTTAGTCTGTAAGTTCTTCACCCTTTTCCCACACGTGTTGGGGGGGGGGGGAGTTTGAGAACCCTAGTCACCCTTCCCCCACAGATTTCTTTCCAACCCTTCTCCACCCAAAGATTAAAGGGGACACAGTTTACATCGGTGTGTATGTGTATATATGATGGGATGTGAGAATTGAGGGTAGGAGATCCCCTCTGGTCAGTGCTGCAGGTTCTTTGTGAAAGTATTTGCCAACTCAAAGTCTGGATGGCAAAAGGGAATTTATTTTCACTAAAAAGAAAGCTTTCTTAGTGGGCAAGTGTGAGGGGCTCTGGACCTAGGCCTCCTGAGTGGAGCGGAGACGGCCTGATGTTGGGACCCGCCCGAACCTGGAACTGCCACCTTGGCACTGCTGACACGGCAGGACCTGGGCGGGTTCTGGGGAGGCATCTGAAGGGTTTGGCTCCACCCTCGGGGAGGAACTAGGGAGGAGCCCCGGAAGAACCCAAAACAAAATAAAAGAGCAAATGCGGAAGGGCTCTGAGAAACACTGCTGGCTTGTAACTTCAATAAACATCACTGTGTTCTATCCACCTTGGCTCTCTGTCTGGTGATTCCCTCCTCCTGTCTCAACAAGGAGGGCCGGGGGAAGCCCCATCCGGTCGGGGAAGCTGTTATAGGCAGTCTCTGTTGAGGTTTCCTGTGACTGGTCCTGGCCCCTAACAGGCAAGGTCCTGTTAGGAATATAGCAAAGGTGGGTTATACTGAGAAGCAAATATCTTCACCAGTGGGCAAAATCTTGTTAGGACATTTGCAATGATTCAGGATTCAGAGTTGTCTTTTATCAGCCTTCTGAACCCTTATGCGGGGGGGTTCCCAGGCCCCTCCCCCAAAACAGTTGGAGAGATTAATCTCCATTTTAGTAGAGGGTGGTGATTATGCCCCTGGCCAAGGTCTCCAATTGAATGAGACCACTTTACTTGGGAAGGATGTTGTCTGGGAAAGGTGTTTGAGGCTCAGGAATACCCTTCCCCCAAAAGGGGGAGGCAGTTTCAGTGTCCCCTAAAGATCAAAAGGGACACAATTTACATCATTCTTCCCCAAAAGACCTGAGTTTACATCATATATATATTAGGAATAATATAGTGAATATATATATATATATATATATATGTATATATATATATATATATATATAATGGAACACTAGTCCTACAAATATTGCTGACTGCCACATAAAAATATATTGGTCAGTGATCACAGGGTTTCTGAGACAAATGGTGAGGTACGTACAAGCTATGCCTCAACCCTACCCCTAAACCATAAAATTCAACATTGAGGTGCATACCAGACCACTCCTCAATTCTATCTCTAAGCCATAAAATTAGCATCTCTGTCTTTTCCTAGAAATTTATCTTTTTGCTCCTGGTTCTTTGCTAAACCCTTTTGGAACTTAGCTCACTTCAGTTATAATAAACTTTGCCCCTTGACTTGGAGGCAGGTTCAAGCCTTCCCAACACTGATTTGCAGCCCCAACATTTTGGTGTCTCCTTTTGAACATCAACAGTATGACCACTCCAAGCATTTTAGTGAGCTGGCTCAGAGTATAGAAGATATGAGTTCAAGTTCTGCATCTTATTCTTGTGAACTGGGTAAGACACTTCTGAATACTTCCTGCTGAAAATTTGGGGGCATTAAAGAAGCTTTTCAATTTCCCCAAGACAATCTGGTGTGTTCTCCTATTAAGTCCTTACCCAATATCTTCCTCATTTGCAGTGTCTGTTCAAGAAAAATATACTGGTTTTCCCAAAGTGCAATTTTAATATTTGTGAGACAGATTCCCTTGTCCTTGATGGACAAGTATTATAAGACTAGCTATCTAAATGTTGAGATTGGGAAGGGACCCCAAAAGGTTGGGGATCACAGACCAATGTTGCAAGGTGTCTCAAAAGCATTTGCAGGCTTGAACTCATCTCCAAGTCAAGGGGCAAAGTCTATTGTAATTGTATCACCAATTGAAGCAGGCTAAGTTTCAAAAGAATTTAGCAAAGAACCAGGAACAAGGAGACAAATTTATCCAGTTCTCCATGTCACTGATATGCTAATTATATGGCTTAGAGGTAGAACTGAGGAGTGGTCTCAGGAACTTGGGTATCACTGACCAACAGATTATGTATCTGTCGGTCAGTAATGTTTGTAGGACTATTCTAAGGCCAGAAGACTTTAAAATCATTGACATTGTCAGAACAGAAGCACTCTAACATGTGTGTGGGGGGAACCTTCTTACTGCTGTTTCCCCTAGAAGTTATATTCCCATCATAAGGACAGACTATAATCTGACAATAGAGGTTTTTCATTCACTTGGTTTTGTATATGTGGATAGTTGGACCAAAAGTAATAGAACTTTTCCAGGAGGTTATTCTAGGATAAGAGAATCTGGAAGACCTCACCAAATCTAGAAAATCCTTCAACTTTGGTCCTGGTTGGGCCTCTGATAGCTACGATTTTTTTAAACCCGTTTATTTTATAGTGCTTCTGTTTTATGGGGTAATATCACTCATGATCCTTCATCATCCTCTCTGTAAAATTTAATAAATTAATCTTGCTAAAAGAGTTAACCATCGGTCCAGGGCTCAGGCTCATCTGGGCAGGACACAACCAGGAAGGCCTAAAGTTAAAGAGAGTGGAAGAAAGAACATCTGTCCTTTGGAAATCTACTGAACTATCTAGTTATGGCTCTCCTTGTTTCATTCCTAGAGACCCAGATTACCCCAAAAGCACCAAGTATGTCAACACTGAACTTTGTTTCTATATACATTTCATTTCTCAATCCTCCCACTCAGAAAAATCAGTCAGCACATTTTCAGCATCAAACACTAATACTGTATTGTATTTAATACAGCAAATGTTACTATATTAAGTATGAATCAAATATACAATGCAAAGTGTCTATATGGTTGATGGGGTAAATATAGAAAATATTATCCTTGCCTTCAAAGACGTTTATTCTTACACAAATACAAAATGGAATATGAAAAGTGCATGAGGAAATTCAGATGTACTGCTAGAGATCTGATTGGGGAAAATCATGTGATTTTTTTTGTGGTTGAGAGATCATTTACCTCTTTATTTGGAGATTACCTCTGGAATTCTGTGCATTAAGGTAAGCACCCCAGGACTGCTTATTACCTTTAACTGAGTACATACCAACAACATCCCTGATCTTATCTTGTTGGATTTTTTTTAAGTGGCACTATTAATACTGAGTCAGTTGATGGACAACCCAAAGCAATAGAGCTGCAGTAAAGATAAATTGAGAGAGGGGCAGCTAGGTGGCGCAGTGGATAGAGCGCCAGCCTTGAATTCAGGAGGACCCGAGTTCAAATGTGATCTCAGACACTGATCACTTCCTAGCTGTGTGACCCTGGGCAAGTTACTTAACCTCAGCCTCCAAAAAAAAAAAAAAAAAAAGATAAATTGAGAGCAGAAGCCCATGATCCAGGCAGCTGGCAAAAAGTATTGAAAATATAATCAATAGAGGTTTCATTGGCAGGGACCACAATGGAGAATAATTTAAACTTTTCTGGTTTGGAGATGTTGAAACACAGTGTTGTCCACTAAGTTCTAGAAGATGGATGTAGGTGAATATGAGAGGAGGAGGAGGAGACTGAGGACCAGGTCTGAGAAGGCATAAGGAAAGTAAGCCTGGAACCTGGGAAGAGGAAGAATGAAGTAGAAGCTTCTCAGAAAGACCCCCCAGGCCATCCCAAAGGCAGGCAGTTTTGAAACTGAAATTCAGAAATATCTGCAAAATATTACTTTCTGATTGGTATCAGCATAATCTTTTCCCCAGCAGCACTTTAAGAAAGCTGCAATCTTAATAGAAAAGGAAATGGACACAATGGTATGATGTACTTTTTGGGCCCCATTGGAATATAACACTATTTCCTATAAAAAGGATAGTAACTACTTTAGTATCACTTGCAAAATTGCTTTGTGTCCTACAATTATTTCTCTGGTCATTGTTTTTTGAATTGTTAGGATTTCAAAATATTTGCTTTTGATCCAAACAAAGGCAACAAATTTACTATTATATATATGTGTGTGTGTATACATACATATACATATGAAAGCACAGCAAAAATGTACACTTTTTTGAGTAAATCAATGCAAATCTCTTAAAAATTATTGGTGCTTTTAAAAAGCTATTCTTTTATTTTTTCCAAATACATGCAAAGATAGTGTTCAACCTTTACAAAACTTTATGCTCCAAATTTTTCTTCCATTCAGTTGTGGTCCCTTTAAGAAACTAATCCTTTCAGATGGATTTATTCCTTTCTGATTCCCAGCCCCTCCTAGCTGATGCATTATCAATTCAAGAAGATGGGACCTTTAATTCACAAATCCTGTCAAAAGCATCCTTTTGAATTCCAATAGGAGATCCAGGCTCTCACAATCCCCACTTAGATCTGAGCCAACTTGGGACTCCACCCACCAGCCTCTTTAGCTAAATCTCTCATTATAAAAGGGCCAAGCTGGAGTCCTCTCCTTACAGAGGTTCCAAACATGGCAGCCTTACACCTGGCATGCCAAGGATCTCTGCCCACTGGAACTCTGTTTCTGGTGCCCTCTTACCTCTACCATAACCTTTTACTAACTAAACTTTAGCTTTTCTTTCAAACCCCAACATAAACCTCTTTTATCAATCTAGGTTTTCTGGTCTGTAAATTCCTTTACAGGGGACTCTTACGCCACTACTAGACCTCTCTATCCTTGCATTGAATCCAAAGGGGTTGCAGGTGAGCTCTATTTGATTCCCTATACTCCGAACCTGCCACTAGACCTCAATTAAACCCTAATTTTGTTTAGGTACCCCAATTCTAAACCTCATCAATAGCATGTGCAATTCTTCTAACCATAATTCTATATTTATCATGCTGCATAAGAAAAATCAGATCAAAAGGGAAAAAAAAAAAAACAAGAAAGAAAAAAACCAAGAAAACAACAAAAAAGTGAAAATACTATGCTTTGATTTACATTCAGTCTCCATTGTTTTCTCTGGATGGTAGGTAGTTCTTTCCATCACAAGTCTATTGGAATTGCCTTGAGTCACCTCATTGTTGAAAATAGTCAAATCCATTACAGTTACATACGCTTCTTGCTGTGTATGATGTTCTCTTGGTTTGATTCATTTCACTCAACATCAATTCATGTAAGTCCAGATTTTTCTGAAATCATTCTGCTGGTCGTTTCTTATAGGACAATACTATTCCATTACATTCATAAACCATAACTCCTTCAGTCATTCTCCAATTGATGGACAAAAGGTCAGTTTCCAGTTTCTTGCCACTACAAAAAGGGCTGCCACAAATATTTTTGCACATGTAGGTCCTTTTCATTTTTTTTTTTTAATTTAATTAATTATTAATTTAATTTAGTTACTAAAAAATCAATTTTTAAAAATAAATTCTTTAGGAACTTTGAGACAAACCAACAGGAAACTAAAAAGACTAAAAAAACTAAAAAGGAAATTATCTATGGTTTCTGCAATAAGTTGCAGAATTTAAAAAAAAAAGCTATTTGATATCTCCTTTTAAAATAATTATACTGTGAAAATAAATTGTCATTATTAAACAACAACAACCAAAAAATGTCAGGAGTCTTTATTTTTAATAGTCCTATCCTGAATTTGCATTATACTCTTCAACAAATAATAGTGAAAACTCTTTAAGATCATTGTAATGAGGCATCTGGTTAAGAAACATGGTCAAAGCCTTGCAGTGCAGGCCTTCTCTCCATCTCATTAACCCTACTAGTGATAACCTGGAGTTCCCACTTAGGCCTCAGTCTCTATTGTAGGTTTTGGCAGAGTTTAGGAAATTAGTCTTCTTCATCTTACTTAAATTGAACAAAATAATCATTTATAATGAGCTCAATCTCAGAATAATGAATTCCCAAATCCAAAAACCCTAATGGTTTTTGAAGGGGCAACCTTCTATTCTCAGCCAAAATTCCAAGACACGATTCAGCAAGGATGAGCTAGATGGTATTGATGGTCTTGATGGCAGAAGTAGCAATTCAAAATAAACATGTGACATTCACAATGCCATTCTCTTTGGCCAAAAGTAGATTTATTTAGGGGAATAGATAAGAGGTAAAACAGGAACCAGAAGTGGCAACTATGAAATAAAGTTGAGAGAGCATATAGTTAGTAAGGAAAAAGAAAAATTCTCCAGGGGAATTCAGAAATAATCAGGAGAACAGAAACACTTGGTGAGATGGGAGTAAGCCATTAAAGGGGCAGGTTAAATTAAGCAGTTGAGTAAGGGAAAAGTCACCATGAAAGGGAAGGCACTATGAAGGAGAGAGAAAGAAAAAAATGTCATAGTTGGCTTAGTCCTGAAAGAATTTATCAAAGTTCATCATAAGCAGATTTGTTAGAAGGGAAAGCAAGGCTTTGGAGTTTCTCAGGGAGACCAGAGAAGTAACTGAACTCAAGAGGGTGGGTCCAAGAGCTAGGAATGAACCCGACAGACCACGTCCCAGACCTGTCTAAAGATATGCTAATCAATATCTCAAAAGTTGTTTAAAGGTACACAGAAGTTGGAAGGATAGGCAAATTCCAACCTCACAATCATTCTAGAACAACAGATTAGTCTGGGAATTGGTCTAATAATTGTCAAATGGGCTTCTTACGGACAGAGGAAGATAGTTCACATAAGTTTCCAGCTCAGTATTGCCATCTTTATGCTCAAATCTACTTTTTCTGTCCCAATGTCTTTATTGACCTCAAATATCCCATTTCCAGCTACCTTTTAGACATCCCAAGCTGAATGTCCAGTTAAAACCTTAAACTCTGTATGTCTAAAAGAGAACTAGTTTTTTTCCCCAAAATACTTCCCTCCTTGAACCATCCCTTTTTCTGTGGAGAGCAACATACTCCCTGTATGTACCTCAAGCTCAAAACCCAGCCTGGTGTCAACTTGGATTCCTCGCAAACTCTTATCCCACTCCACCCATCCATCCATCCATCCATGCTGTTGCCAAACTCTGTGATTTCACCATCAAAAAATCTCTCTCCCCGAGACTTAAATCAACTGATGCTGAGTGAAATGAGCAGAACCAGAAGATCACTGTATACTTCAACAACGATACTGTATGAGGATGTATTCTGATGGAAGTGGAAATCTTCAACATAAAGAAGATCCAACTCACTTCCAGTTGATCAATGATGGACAGAGGTAGATACACCCAGAGAAGAAACACTGGGAGGGGAATGTAAATTGTTAGCACTAATATCTGTCTGCCCAGGTTGCATGTACCTTCGGATTCTAATGTTTATTGTGCAACAAGAAAATGATATTCACACACATGTATTGTACTTAGACTATATTGTAACACATGTAAAATGTATGGTATTGCCTGTCGTCGGGGGGAGGGAATAAGGGAGGGGGGGTAATTTGGAAAAATGAATACAAGGGATAATATTATAAAATATATATATATATAATAAAAAAAATTAAAAAAAAAAATCTCTTTCCCCTACCTCCCTTAGTCTCTTTTTACTTCAATCAATCCTCCAATTAGTCAGTAAAATAATGTTCTTTAAATGCAGACGGAGCATGTTTCTCTCCTTACTGAAATAAATTCAGTGTCTTCCGATTGCCTCCAGGAGCAAATAACTTTCCATTCCAGTTTCTTCCATATAACACATCTCAGCGCAAGGTATTCTCTATGACTGACCGGAATGCCTAAAATACAACCTCACAACCTTCTCTGTTAAATTGCAGTGTTTTCTTTCATCACCAAACGTTTACTTCTCTACAATGCTTAGTTTGTTTGCATATTGATTCTCCCGAGAAAGCAAAGTCCTAGTGCAGGAACTGCATTTCACCGGCCATTTATGCAAAGCGCGTGCTAACTGGTATTCCAAGAATGTTGTCACCCACTCCAGTACGCGCCAATAAGGGGAGCTTTGACCTAAAACAAGCTTGTGACGGAATTCCAAAGCATAATTTCGTCGCAGAAATCATGCATTTTGGACTTCCGGATACTAAAACCAAGGACTATAAATAAAATAACATATACTTCGTTCATGTGGCACTAAACTAATGCTAGGAGCAATTGGCTGTTCTTGATACTAAAATATCAGGGGAGAGCGCGAACGCAGTCCCCCACTACCACAAATTATGCAGTCGAGTTTCCCGCATTTGGGGAAATCGCAGGGGTCAGCCCATCCGGAGTGCAATGGATAAGCCTCGCCCTGGGGAAACCACCTTCGTGATCATGGAATCACCCCTGCCAGGTAAGTATGCTCTGAAACACCACGCTTGCCCTCTCCCTCCGCATGCTCACACATCAAGCACACGGTCACCAACACAACACATCCCACACACCGATCTCCAGCCACGCAAACCACACAAATCAAAAAACATTTCCCTTCCAGAAATCTACGAGCTCCGACCCTCAGAACTCCACTTTCCAGGGGGAGAAAACTGGTCAACAAAACAGGCCCACGAGTGGTTCATCTGCATACTGCCTCCCTCTTCTGACGTCACTCACCCAGCCTCCCGGAGACTGCCATCTCATAAGCTATCGCTCTAAGCCACTAGGAGCGAGACAAAAGAAATGCTTTTTTATGCATACATATGAGAATGTATCCTCCTCTCTCTGTGGCGAGAGCAGATTAGTTTTATTTTTCGGTCGGTTTACTATTATGCGGGTCCTCGATTCTCCTCGCTTTTCTCCATTTTTCTGAATCTGTCCCAGTTCAAGCCACGCCTCTTCCCTGAAACCTTGTCCTAACTGCTCCGCCTCCGAACCCGCCGGGAACGCTGGGGCTCGGCTTCCCCTCTCGCGGGCTGTTCGGAGTCTCCGCCTCGGCCCTCCCTTTTCATTTCAGTTTCATTCAATACCTTTTCTGCTAAAAGGTGGGAAGCCCTTCTGAAATTATCCCGTAGTTTTCATATGTTTTGTAAAACTTTTTTGTTATAAGACACAGTCGTAGTCACTTCAGAGAATCTGCTTTTTGGGTCATTAACAGTTGAATATAGCTAGAAAATATGTGAAACTGATTTACCTTTGCAAATGCACACGCACAAACGTGGCCAGATCACAAATTATCCAATGCATCCCCTTCCCTCTTGTTCCTGCCTTTGCCTTTGGCTTTGACCTTCTTTGTCCCAGTGACTTCAAAGACAATCTCTGTGGGCACAGAACTCTCCTTTCTTAAGCTTCCTAACGTATGTAATGTAACGGAGGCTACATCGGAGAGATCTGAGGTTGCTGATGCTAAAGAACATTATCTCAAAGGCCCTGCATCATTAGGTCATCACTCTCAGCGGATGAAATTTTCCCTAATGACTAAATAGTACATAGATGAAGGACTGATCATTCTCACCTAAAAAAGAGGACACTGCCCCAGCAGAAACCCTTTCCAGTCAAAGAACTGCTCGGAAGTGAGAGAACATAGGTCCTTAAGCCCCAAAGCATTCTAGCCGTTTCATTCCTAAGGATACTAACTACATCCGCATTTAATGAGCCTTCTCTTATATTTTCTCTTTTTATTTTTGTTGATCAGAGAGTCATTTCCTAGCACTGCCAACTTTGAGGACAATGAAGAATTGCAAGTTGGGACAGAACCTATTAAGTCGAAATACCAACTGAAAGAAATTATTATTTTTCTCTTATATTAATAACTAATCACTGAATTAGGACTAGGAGTTTCCCCCTTTTTTATTTCTTCATTCAGAAATCCACGCCTGTAGGTTATTCAGGCAGCCTTGAAGTTCAGGGGTGATAATGAGAGGAAAAATTCAGATCTTTCAAAAGGTAAAGAAATTTATTTTAAGTCAATGGATGGATTTTGGCCCATTATGTTACTCAATTCTCCCTTTTGTCTAGATTAGCTTAGAGAGGGTGAGATGAGTATGGTTAAGTCTTTTAGTCTTAGTGATCAGTCACATTCACCATTTAATTAGAATAAGCCCACCTCTCATAATATTCATTCTCTCGTTTGCTAACCAGAGCTGACTCTTCCAAGGACAAATGTAATGTCCGGGCTGGCTTTCTGGAGGTCCTTCAGACAGGCCTTGGTCTCAGCAGGATAGATACACGAGAATGGTCAAGAATAGAGTCTAAAGTCTTTATTCTGGCCCAGTCTTGATCTTAGTGGAAGAGTGCAGGGGCAGGAGGATGATCGAAAATGAAATGTTTGCTGGGTTTCATGAGAGGTCTTTGTTATTCAAGAGCGATCCTGACCAATGACCAATTACTCAAAAACTGTTGCTTCATCTTTTTAAGAACAACACAAAACCACAAAGAGACACATTTGCTTACAAAACCCATCAAATCCTTCTGAGAGGGAAACCTGGAGAGTCTGGGATATTATCACAGAATTACTCCTCTTCCAATGTTGTAATAATCTATGCATTTTTTTTCCTGCAGGAGGTAAGGTTACTTTGTGGGTTCACCAAAAATAATTGAAAAATAGAATTGAGCAGATTTTCCTCTTCAAATAATTTCCTACCGTTAGCACCCTCTAAAGAAATGACTGCAACCAATTACTGATACACTCAGGGAAGAAAGAAAGGCCAAAGGTATAGAATTTACAAGAAGAATATGCTTTGAAACCTGTATAATGTGCTGGGTTGCTCCTCAGATCAGGTTCCAGATTGTAGAAGGGAAAAGGGAAAAGGGGTAAGAAAGAATGGGGGAAGGTTACCGTAGCCCAAAATGATTAGGGGGAAAGGGTGTTAGCACTCCCAAGAGTCCTAGGGGTTCAACAATGATTTGTCACTAGCTCCCTGGACAATGAAGAGCCTGCAATGATAGATCAGGTGGTAGAGAGGGCTAGTCCCACATATTTTTTTATTAAAGCTTTATATTTACAAGATATATGCATGGGTAATTTTTCAGAACTAACCCTTGCAAAACCTTCTGTTCCAACTTTTCCCCTCCGTCCCCCATCCCCTCCCCCAGATGGCAGGTAGACTAATACATGTTAAATATGTTTAAAGTATATGTTAAACACAATATATGTATACATATCCTTACAGTTATTTTGTTGCACAAGAAAAATCTAGTCCCAGATATTAACACCAGCATGGCAATACCACAGCTGGCTAGTGTAAGGGGGAATGAGTTGGTCTTTGGAGAAGGTTTTGCTTAGATTTTATAACTTTTTTTGGCTTATTTGACCATATAGGATGGCAGATTTCATGGAAGAAAGGACATTACATGGATTAGAAAATTAAGCAGAAGAAAATTAAAAAAAAAAAAAAAGAAAGAAAATTAAGCAGAAGAGGCTTCAATTTAATAATACTGCTGCATGAGCAATATGTTCCTTTACAAAGAATATAATTTGTTTAAATTTACAGAAAATTGCTTGGAATTCTAGTAACAAAAATCATAAGTATGAAACATTCTTATATACTTAATGAACATGCACATAGGTATGTGGTAGACTCACTTTTTTTTTTTTTTACTTGTGACTTTTTAAAAATTTTACTTTTGACCACCTTTCACCATAGAATATGTATATAAAATATATTAATTTTCAATTGGAGAATATATTAAAGTCGACTCTGGCCATATAGGATTCACATCCAAAGTGCATGTGGCCTTGAACAAAACAGGTTAAATGCTTGCTTTCTTATCTGACATATTTGCAATTGTTTGTTAGGGGACATATATCAAAGACAGGAGCAGAGAGACAGAAGTCTTGCATGAGATTCCACTCAATTTATGTAGGAGGGAAGGAGACAAGGGTCTTTTAAGGAGTGCAAAAAGAGTTTGGGGATTTCTTAATTTTAAGAAATTTTAACTTCTCATTCTAAGTCATTTTAAGTTCTCCAACCCAGTTTCCTGGGGTGTTGGGGCTATGATTGTAACAGTCTCAGCTGATTACTGCTGGATATGTATTACTCACAAGAATGGTGGATTATTCCTATCTAGGAACCCCCAGCAGCAATATTTTCCAAAATACTCGCTGCTCCAGTAAATGGACATGAGTACCTGTGCCCCAAACCCTTAATTTTATTTATGATAACACTGATCACAGCCTCAACTAATTCAGGAGCAAAAGATAGATCTTCCTCTTATGTTTTTCCTTCTGATTGTTACTGGTCACTGCAGCATCTGTAAGAATGGCCATTGTAGAGAGCAACAGATACTGGTGGAACTCAGCATAAGATATGACACTGCTGACAATGTCTGGTTTGGCTTCCCATCTCCACTTGGGGTGGAGGCCTGACCACCTGTGTTCTACTTGAAACAGAGATACAGTAAAGAGGCATTTACATATCAGTAGCAAGGTGCTTATAGTTAACACTTTCCAAGTGTGCTGTGATGACATAATGGTACTATAATTATTAGCACATGCTTAGTATACTGTGGTGATGTAATTGTACTAAGGTATTTAGAGGCTGAGAGGACTTGAAATAAATGGACTCCCTGTTTCATCACTCCTCCACTAAGACCAAGGTCTCAGGCTGGTCTCAGAGAGCTAGAATGGAGGGTATATTTTGGTACCCTAGGGTGGGCGCTCTAGAAAGCACACTACAGACCATCCTTGAAGAACAATCAATAACAGTAATTTTAGATGAAATTATTTAAGTAAAAACACCAACAAAGAACATTTTTGCTATAAAGCCTGCCTTGTCCTTGAGGAGAGGATGGGCAGGTATCTCAGAAGTACTCTTCTTCTTACTATCTAATAGTATAACTCCGTATTAGGTTTCTCTTGAATCAGGTAGGATCATTTTGAGGATTCAAAAAATGAGAACTTAAGATTTCTTAAAATTAAGAAATCCCAAAGTCATCCACTGAAGAAGTGATTTTTTTTGTGATTAATCATTGACACAGCCAGGGAAGAAAGAGGCCATAGACAGAGAATTTACAAATCATTATTGAAGGATACTCTTTGTTGTGAAGTTTAAGAGACAATTTCTGAGTAGTTGATATTTGTAGCTAATAGATAAAGAATGGCAGCTAAGTGTTGTGATATGGGAGCCATCTGCCAGTGGCTGCTGGAGGTGTAACTCAGACCTGTAGAATGGATCTCTTCATGTAAAAGGATGCTGCTGCTGCTGATAAAAGGAGAGTGAGAGGCAGTTTAGTTTTCTGACCTCTCTCCTCTTCCCTCTTGCCTCCAATTTATTTAATTCCCACCTGCACTTTGCAGCTCCTTCAAATATTATGATCCACAGCTGTGAAGGCTTTCAGATAATTGAACTGCCCCTTCATTTAGGCTTGATTCTTAACAGCTAGGTGGCACCAGCCCCTAAATCAGGACAAACTGAGTTCAAATCTAATCTCAGACACTTAATACTTCCTAGTTGTGTGACCCTGGGCAAGTCACTCAACCCCAATTGCCTCAGCAAAATAAATAAATAAAAACACACACACATATAAAACTTTGAATTGCAGTTTTTCTCTTCTTCCCCCCCCCCCGCGCCCCCCATTTGAGAAGGCATATGTGAAGTTATGCAAAACATTTCCATACAAGTCAACATGACTTGTATGCAAAAGGAAACATAGCTCTCCCTCCTGCCCCCCAAAAAGAAACCTCAAGAAAGTTTTGTTTTTTAAAGTATGCTTTATTTATTCAGACAGAATAGCATTTGTCATCATAAGTCATTCAAACCAGTTTTAGGTTTCATTTGAAAATGCCCTATTATAGTCCTATTCTGCATTTCCTTACAATGCCAGTTCTCTCCTAATTACAGAATTTTTAAAGTATGCTTCAATTCAGACAGAATAGCATTCGTCATCATAAATCAGTCAAACCAGTTTTGGGTTATTGTATTGCTGAGAATAAAGTAAAGTTAGTAAAGATAGATTCCTAAATGTAAAGAACAAAATGCTGGGCAGTCACTTCATTTACAAATGCCCTCAATCCTACTCTGCATTTCTTTACATTTCCTGTTCTTTCCTAATTCCAGATTGAATCCTCCGGCCACGGACCTTTGCTGTGTAAACCAGCTTTAACACAGCTAGTTTAACACATCTTTTCTGATTCAGAGGTCTCTGGCTACGGTTTCACAAACTGTAGTTTTAAAACTGATAGCATGTTTGAGAACAACCATGCGCAAACTTAAGAACTCTTATACTAGCATACTTGCTGAGTTGCAGCCCTGACCAGGTAGCTCCCACGTAGACACAAGATTTGGGAGAGATCCTATGTGTTCACTATCTATACTCTAGGATACTCCAGAAAGAGAGAAACCACATTTCTCCCTAAGCAAATGCCATAAGTTTTTTCAGGGAACGCAAGTAAACAGGCAAGTTGACCAAATTATATCTACGTCGTATATTCCCAGTGCTTGCTCACTTCCCCTTCAGACCACACAACAAACACATGAAGAAAAACTCAATAGAAACAAAAAAGCACTACCTATAGCAAGCGCATAAAAACAGACTGACAAAGGTTTGTTCTAACTTTTTGAACCGCATGATCCTCCCAGAGGGAGGTGCACCGTTCCCGGAAGTACTGCAATACCGGGTCGATGCGTGGAGTGGACGGAGCAAGCTCCTATTCCATCTCCCTGCTCCAAAAATCCATTTAATATATTGTCCTCGGATAGAGGACGTATCAGATATTAAACTGATAAGAACAGATACTACACTTGATCTTAGCCAAAAGGCCGAGAAGCGATAACCAACCTCGCCCGCGCTCACCTACCCCTCGAAAAACACTACCCTTTACACACGCGGCGACAAAACGCACTTCCAACAAGACTCACCTTACTCCCACAACTCTCACAACACAACATACAGCTCCAACGCCACTCTTGCGCGCGCTCACACACACTCCAATCGCCACAAACGCGCCACAAAGCAGAACTTTGTCAAATTCTAGCGCTTTCGTCGCAAGACAAACCCTTTTCCTGACACCCAGAAAACCTTGCTCACTCCGACGCTCTTCATTTGCATAGCCCTCCCACTTGCGCAACCGGCCGACCAATGGCTTCCCTGAGGGCGGTGCGAAAGCGCAGAGAGGGCACCGAAGCCAGAAATTTTCGTGCACACACCTACAAGATTTTTTCGCCTTCCTTTTTTCTTCCGCCCCTGCTGGTCGCGGAGAAAACCACCTCGCAGAAACAGGAAGTAGAGCCGGCGCCCCCTCACCAGGCGGTGAGTTCTGGGGAACTTCCCAGAGCCCTCCGTTACTGGCTCCCCGAGTGCCCCACGGCCTTGTCACATTCCCTGAGCCGGGCTCGGGGGATGGGGGACTGGGGGAGGGAGGACGGCAGTTCCCTACGAGATGGGGAGCTCCTGGGCAGCAGCAAGCACGTCCCAATCGGGATTTAAGACAAAATCTGTGATCAAAACTGATGAGGTAACAGGGAACCTCAAAATGATGAGGTAACTTGAACCAAATCATGAGATAAATACCTAATAATGAGGTATATACCTCAATAGGATTAAGTGAGGTCTAGTGGCAGGATTCGGGGTACAGGGAGTCACATGGAGCTCCCCTGCAACCCCCTTAGGATTCGGCACAAGGATACAAAGTTAAGTCAGGTCTAGTGGCTGCGAGAGTCCCCTGTAAATGAATTTACAGGCCCGAAAACCTAGATGGGTAAAAGATGTTTATTGCAGGGTTTGGAAGCAAGGTTAAGGTCTGGTTAGTAAAAGGCTTTAGATAGAGGAAGATATAGGCGAAAGCGGCGGGGACAGAGAATCTCTGATGCGAGCATCTTGGCTGGCATCTTTCAAATCTCTGAACCAAAGATGGTTCTAGCTTTGCTCTTTTTATCTGCTTGAAGAAGTAATGGGCGGAGCTCAGGTTAATTCCTAGAAGGCCAGATTTTTGGCGGGCTTTATCCAAGCCAGCTCAGATCCAGTGGGGGGCTGGGTACAAGCCCAGACTAGTTTGACCAGATCTTGTATCAAAGTCCAAGTCCCAAAGGAAGTTGGAGATCAAACAAGGAATACCAAAGGGGCTACCGCCCTCAACAAAAACTGCAAGCAGACTTAGATCTGATGCGGTCCTGCCTCATATAGGAGAAAGCCTCCAGTTACTCTCAGAGACTAGCAGGAAGGGCGCTGATGAGCATCAGCCCAACCTTAAAATCCCACGCCCTGTAGAGGTCTTCTGTGATCCTACGTACGTTTGCAGGTGGAGTTAGATCCAAAAAAACCCCTCAACCCAACCTTCCCCATCTCCTTCCCCTCCCCCCCTTCTCCTTCCCCTCCCCCTCCGCCCCCCCCCCCCTGGAAATTTAAATCTGTCTGAGGCCTACTGGAAGGGAGCGGGAGGGAGGACAGGAGGGAAGAAGGTCCAGTTCTGCCTCATGGTGTCTTCTTACTCCATCCTTCCTCTATGCCTAATGGTGTCTTTCCACCTACTAACTCTTTTAGGGGCCTAAACTCCTCTGGTGTACTTCCACTCATGGTGTATTTATTCCCTTTCTTAAGCAAGAGGTTAATTGTGAGTTATATTGAGGAACTTGTCTTTTCCATTTTCATTGTTAGAAATCCCTGTCTTTCCTTTCCCAAATCTGCTTTGTATTTGCCACTCCTGGTGTCTATTTTATTTCTTAATTTTGTCTATAACCAATTCTCTTAAATTAAAAAACAAAACAAAACAAAAAACAACTTTCGGGTAAAAGGAAGGCCATTGTGAATTCAGCACATGACTGTGAGGTATGGCAATTTCAAAATGACTACGCAGATTTCTTAAAGTAAGAATCAGAAGTTTCATTAAACTCTCTAGAGAAGCAAATGGTCCATTCACTGGAGTTCTCCAGAGTCACGGAAATTAAGGGGGATTATATAGTCATAACCTTCCCTTATCCGGTTAATTTTCACTGCCTGCTCAGGTGGAAATAGCACAGATTTGTTCAATTCTAGCCAAGGCAATATAGTTAGCTTGTGGCGGGTGTGTTTGCCTAAGTTTATAAGTTTAGGGTGATGAGCCTTACAAGGTTTACAAATACTTGAGTTAGTATGGGCATTCTATTATAAAGTTTGAACAAAGAATGTCATTTTCCAAACTAATTTATAATTATAATTATAATTCATAAACTAATTTAGGTTATTGTAATAATTTTATGAGGAACCTTATAATTCCTCACAATAAGATTTATTTAGAGGTAAGTGATCCATTAAGCTAGAATAACCAAGGAAACCTAGTTTACTTCAGGCTTCCTCAATCTACAAATAGAGATAGCTAGTTTGGAGGCCATTAAATAATTAGTCATGTTTTTCCCTAAGCAGTTAAATAAAGGTCCAGGAAACTATCTTAAATATTTCTGCTAGAACAAGTCTTTGCATTAGGTTAACAGCCCCTTGGTACTGAGTTTTGAATTTTCTGCAGTTATTATTCTGAGAAGTTCTCGGTTTCCCATTTCACTCATGACCAAATCCCATCCTTTGATGTGCCTACACCAATCTCATCAAATTATCTATCATCAATATCATCAGTATCTACTGAGTAGCAAATTTCTAAAAATCAGGATTTTTGGCCAGATCCTGTTTGTATACTAGGAGGATTTTGTACAAAATAACTTTGTTGAAATGGAACACTTGCAGGTTTCCATAGTGAAGAAAAGAAAATTAATTTAGACATCATGGGAGACAATTCAATAAAGACGTGGATTGAAGACACTCAGAGTTGATTCAGTTCAGCAAAACTCTCCTGACTGAGTTGCCCATGTCTCACGAAAATCTAATTCACCCACTAGTCAATAAATCATCTAGTAACATTATTGGTCCACTTTAAAAAGGTAGAAAGATCATAAAAAAGGAAACGAGACCCACATGTGCAAATATGTTTGTAGCAGCTTTTTATGTAGTGGCAAGAAACTGGAAACTGAGTGAATGCCCATTAATTGGGGAATGGCTGAACAAGTTATGGTATATGAATGTTATGGAATATTATTGTTCTATATGAAACTATCAGTGGGATGATTTCAGAAAGGCCTGGAGAGACTTATATGAACTGATGCTAAGTGAAGTGAGTAGAACTAGGAGATTATAATACTCGACACAAGATTATACAATGATCAATTCTGATGGACATGGCTCTTTTCAATAGTGAAGTGATTCAGGACGATTCCAATAGATTTGCACCCAGAGAGAAGACTGTGAGGACTGAATGTGGATCACACCATGTATTTTCGCCTTTTTTGATGTTATTTGTTTGCATTTCGTTTCTTTTTCTTTCTTTTCTTTTTGATTGGATTTTTCTTGTGCAGCACTATATAACTATCCTCCTTCTGTAAAATTGGCTTTCCCTGCTCCAGACTTTCTGGTGAAGGGACTGCTGCCACTTCTCTCTAGAATCAAAATAAAGAAATTTTATGATTTTTTTGTACCATGTCTTTGAGCAGTCAATTTTTTAGGATCTTTGCATCCCACACATGTCTTACTGTTGAGGTTGGGAAGATAATGAGAGCAAAACTCTGACCTGAAACAGCCCTGTAAAGTTTTGTAAAATCACCAAGAAAAAGTTGTACAAACTCAAATGGTCTTACATCCTCTGGAGACAGGATGAGTCTCCAGAGAAAGTCTCTTTTCATATACAAACTCAAATGGTCTTCCCTGTTCTTAGATTCCTGTATAAAACAGGCCTTTAGAAAATGCCTCTTTGAAAAATCACTGCTCTCTTGAGAATGCCTTTATCTTGGTGTCTCTTTAACAATAAAAGCCTTTGAGTAAGCAAATTTCCTTTGCTATGAGCCCCCACCTTGGGGAACAAGGAAACTCTCACCCATTCCTGCTACACCTCTCCTTCACTACCCTGTCCTCATCAAAGAGACCCTAAAAGATTGGGGGGGTCACAAATTGGGTGTTCCATGTTTCTCAAAAGAATTTGTAGAGTTGAACCCATCTCAAGTCAGGGGGCAAAGTTTATTGTAATTGTAGCACCATTTGAAGCAGTCCAAGAGTTTAGCAAGGAGATATGTTAGGCTACTCCTAACCGAGTAGTATCTTTCCTTACCCAGTCGCCCCAACAACTCTTCAGATGTTTCCGGATACAGGAGACAAGATAGTCAATCACCACGCCTGATGAAGGCTGCAGCAGGCACACTTTATTTGGTACAGCTCATGATGTCTTCCATGATGTCTCTCTCTCAAGATGTCTCCCATCATCCCTCTTTCTCCCTTGTCCCTTTTCCCTTATATCTTCCCCCCAACTGTTCTCTGTTTCCCTCATGGTCTCATGCCTCAGCAATAGCCCTTCTAGAGGAGGGGAGTGCTTGCCCTGTTTTTGGCACATATTCAGTGTGTGACTGTTTGTGCCATAATTCTCTTGCTGGAAGACCTAGTGCACACCTGTCAGCAGAATATACGCCTGGGTGCCTCAACCCAATTCTGGTTTGTACTGTTAGCCAAGGCATTGGGTTATAGGGGCAACAAAAACCTAACAGAGATACCTTTATCCAGTTCTTCATGTCATTGATAGGCTAATTGTATGGCCTAGGAAGTAGAACCAAGGAGTGGTCTCAGGAATTTGATTATCCTTGACCAACGGACAGTAATGTTTGTAGGACTATTCTAAAACCAGAAGATTTGAAATCATTGACAGATTGTTAGAATTATAGTCTTAGGATCATTAATAAATCTTCCCTAACGTCTAAGGGAAGAAGTATTATTATATTCCTAGGCCAGAGGACTTTCATCATTGACACAATAGCATTCTTAGATCAGAGGACCTTAGGATCACAGATTCCAAACCAGAAGATTTAGAATTACTGACAGATTGTTAGAATAAAAGCCCCTAAGGTCAGGGAACTTTAAAATTATTGCTTTCTCCCTTAGAATCTATATTACATCATTACTACCTTGTCCAAATACTGTGGTGACCTTCCTTGTAAAGAATCCTTCTGGTTTGTGGGTTGTTCTATCTTGTAGGAATTGTGTTCAATCCATTTCTTTTATTTCTAATAATGTTAATATTCTTGGTTCTGCGTATTGATGTTAATATATTCAATTATTTTCTAATTTAAAAATTGGGGAAGAGTATAAATAAGGTATATGGCTTTAAAAACAGAGAGATGTTTTTTAAAAGACCATTTCCATATACAAAGAGGTTATATCTGAATGGGACAAATGAAGAGACTGTAGGGCAAAAGGAAATCATGTGATCTCTAGGAACAAGCATTGTTGTCCATTGGTTAATAGCCAATTCCTTGTTTGAGAACCAGTTAATTTAAAAATCAACAGCTTCCTGTTGGGGGATCCAGATCTTTTCTGCTCTATAATTCAGTTTCTGCTTCTGCACTAGGCCACACACCATGTTGAACTGCCCAGTTGGTATGCTGGCCTACTTGCAAGAACTGAATAAATGCTTTCTGTTTGTATCTAGAGTCAATTTGGGTAAGGGGCTAGGGATCTAGCATCCTTTCCCACACATATCCAACTGTCAATGTTACATTGTTGTTATGTTGAGTTCATTATAGAAAAAAAAGCATAATAAATTCAGCATGTTACTTTATTTTTTAATCTATTCTGTTTTTATTTTATGGAATAAACCAGACATTTCCATAATATAGTACAAAGATGATTACACATGAAATTACAAATCCCTTAAGTGCAACTTGCTATTTCTTTTAAATATATCATGAAATTATAATATTTAAAAATTAGAAGGAAGAGCAACAGTCAAGAAAGGGAGCAGACAGGACTAACTCTCTCATTGATTAAAGGACAATTGCAGAATTGTACAGATCATGTTGAAGGTTTTTGAGGATGGGGAAATGTGGGATGGTTTATAGGAAGTATTTCATTTTAGGATGTCGTTTGGCTTACACTGTGGTCATCTGTGAATGACATAGTAAAACTTGACTGCCTAAGTAAATTTGAAAGCCACCTAAAAGAAAATCAGGAAATGCCAGAAATCAGATCAGCTGTTCTGGCTCTCACATTGATCATGAAAAAGGAGAGAAAGAAAGACAAAGACACTTGTGTTCTTCCGAAGTGAAGTTGAAGTAAAAGTTAAGTTGAAGCTCAAACATAAATAAATACAAAAAGTAGACAAATTAGTCAGTGTGTGAAGGGACTATGTGAAAGTTGGTTCAAGGACAAATTTTAACATTCTCAAACTGTCTCTCCTCCTGTCCAGGCATGTGGCTGATCACTCCATATGAGTGATCCATTCCCATATGACTCAAGCATCTCTGCTCCTACAGCAGTCTGAAGAGCAAATTGAAGTGGGGGTTTGTGCCAGGTCAGAATGACACAAATTACTGCAGACTGAGTGCAGATTAAGCAGGCAAGAATGCCTTCAAAAGTACAGTTTGGAATTATTGCAAGCTATGCACAGGTTAGGCAGGTGTGATTACTTGGGAGGTCACAAACTCTTGAATAAAAAACAAATTGGAACTGGTTTATCTGATAAAACAAGTAAACCTTGAAATTTCCATTTTTATTAGGGAAAAGAATAAAACTTTTCAATAAATTTCATTTGTATAAGAAAACACATATAGGGACAGGAATTCCCCAACTAAGGAAACTCTAACACTCCCCAAAATCCTCATGCTAATTATACCAAAGAAAGAGCCAAGCTTTATTATGATTATATAAGCGATTTAATAGTCATATGGGGATACCTGTAGTCACCAAACAATTCATTGGATCTCTGATCCCTTCCATTCAGATGATCAGATAGGCTATTCTGTGAATCCCCATAAAAGACCCCCAAAAAAGTCCCATGGTAATTATAGAAATCAAAGAGGAAGCATCATGCATACATTAATCAAATAATACATCATGCATACATTAATCAAATAATACATCATGCATACATTAATCAAATAATACATCATGCATACATTAAGCAAACAATACATCATGCATACATTAAGCAAATAATATATCATGCATATATTAAGCAAATAATACATCGTGCATACATTAATGTGATTTGGCTAATGTTTTGATTTATCGCTTGGAAATTGTGCAAGATTCCAGAACCTGGTGCAAGGCCAGTTCCGGTGTTTAGATGTTTAGACATTCAATGCTGTGTGCTGGTAGGTTTGAGTTAGACACGACATTATTTATGTTCCTTGTAATGACTTTTACCCCCTCTGGTATGGCTTTCATCCTAATAGGCACCCCATATTCCATTTGGGAAGTCCTTGCTATGGATTTCACCAATCAGGATCCCAAAACATGTTAAATTTGTAAAGGGGGTATTTAGTGAAGTAAAGGAAAGTAGTTCTCCGGAGGGGTTGGGATTTCAGAATAGAGATGGAAGAGAATGAGAAAGTAGCAGTGAAGAAACAGAAAAAGGTGTGATAAGAGCAGCAGTTTTGGGGGGTTATAGAACTGAGCAATTTGCTTTTTCAGAAAATGTCCTACTTTTCTAAAGTAGTGATTATGTGATCGACTATGCTAGGAAAGAACAATACAATTTACAGATCCCAGTGAGGCTTATTGAAGGATTTTTTTTTGGGGGGAGGACAGTTAGGTGGCCAAGTGAAGAGGGCCAGGCCTAAAGTTAAGGAGATCTGAGTTCACATATGACCCCACTTACTAGCTGTGTGACCTTTGGGTGAATCGTTTAATACTATTTGTTTCAGTTACCACATTTATAAAATGAGATGGAGAAGTAAATGGCCAACAAATCGGGTATGCGTGCAGTTTTGATCACAGATTTTTGTCTTAAATCCCGATTGGGACGTGCTTGCTGCTGCCCAGGAGCGCCCCATCTCGTAGGGAACTGCCGTCCTCCCTCCCCCAGTCCCCCATCCCCCGAGCCCTGCTCAGGGAATGTGACAAGGCCGTGGGGCACTCAAGGAGCCAGTAACGGAGGGCTCTGGGAAGTTCCCCAGAACTCACCGCCTGGTGAGGGGGCGCCGGCTCTACTTCCTGTTTCTGCGAGGTGGTTTTCTCCGCGACCAGCAGGGGCGGAAGAAGAGAGGAAGGCGAAAAAATCTTGTAGGTGTGTGCACGAAAATTTCTGGCTTCGGTGCCCTCTCTGCGCTTTCGCACCGCCCTCAGGGGAGCCATTGGTCGGCCGGTTGCGCAAGTGGGAGGGCTATGCAAATGAAGAGCGTCGGAGTGAGCAAGGTTTTCTGGGTGTCAGGAAAAGGGCTTGTCTTGCGACGAAAGCGCTAGAATTTGACAAAGTTCTGCTTTGTGGCGCGTTTGTGGCGATTGGAGTGTGTGTGAGCGCGCGCAAGAGTGGCGTTGGAGCTGTATGTTGTGTTGTGAGAGTTGTGGGAGTAAGGTGAGTCTTGTTGGAAGTGCGTTTTGTCGCCGCGTGTGTAAAGGGTAGTGTTTTTCGGGGGGTAGGTGAGCGCGGACGAGGCTGGTTATCGCTTCTCGGCCTTTTGGCTAAGATCAAGTGTAGTATCTGTTCTTATCAGTTTAATATCTGATACGTCCTCTATCCGAGGACAATATATTAAATGGATTTTTGGAGCAGGGAGATGGAATAGGAGCTTGCTCCGTCCACTCCACGCATCGACCCGGTATTGTAGTACTTCCGGGAACGGTGCACCTCCCTCTGGGAGAATTTACTGGTTGGAAAAAAAGAAACATGAATCCTTACTTTTCATAGCTCTGCGTTTTTTGCTAACCTTACGGAGTTGTCCAAGACTGCCTGTCGTATTTACGTACTCCTTTTTCTTCTACCATTTTGTAGCATTTGGTAGAGACATTTTCTAGATTCTTTCGTTCCTTTTGGCGATCCCACTTTCCATTTCCGCACTCCAGGCTTTGTTCAGACACTTTATGACTTAGTGTGAGAAACAGAGAGCCAAGTTGGCCAGAGAAATTTCCTACAATCTCCCGAAGATATCTTCAAGGAGCCAGTAAGAAGAAGCGTGTTTTCGACCCCGGTGTACTGGAAATTACTAAATTGTTAAATTGCTAAACGCAACTCTAAAAGCACAGGGATATGAAAAATTTTCTACCAGGAGCCAAGCATCCCATCAGAAATGTACACCAGGATAATCTAATCTATACAACAATCAAAAGGTTTAAGAGTAACAATGCACCGTAAAAATATTAAGGGGTTAATAAACAATATAGGCCATGGTGCATAGAGACCTTCCCCTCCCCCCCAGTCTCACTACACTCCTGGATAGGGGAGCAATTAACCTATGAATTTTTTTTAAATAATTTTTTATTTCCCAGATACATGGGTGATTTGACACCATTGATAATTGCCAAGCTTTTTTTTTTTTTTTTTTTTTTTTTTTTTTTTTTTTTTTTCCAATTTTTCCCCTCCTTCCTTCCACCCCCTTCCCCCAGATGGCAGATTGATGTTCAATATGTTAAAGTATATATTAAATACAATATATGTATACATGTCCAAACATGCAGGCAGACAAAAATAGAGGTAGTGGGAATTCTACGTGGTGGTTCATAGTTTCTCCCAGAGTTCTTTCGCTGGATGTAGCTGGTTCAGTTCAGAGTTCAGAGCAGTAGCTCTATTGGAACTGATTTGGTTCATCTCATTGTTGAAAATGTTCACATCCATCAGAATGCATTATCATATAGTATTGTTGAAATATACAATGATCTCCTGGTCCTGCTCATTTCACTCAGCATCATCAGTTCATGTAAGTCTCTCCAGGCCTTTCTGAAATCATCCTGTTGGTCATTTCTTACAGAACAATTTATTTGGCCATTCTCCAATTGATGGGCATCCACTGAATTTCCAGTTTCTGGCCACTACAAAGAGGGCTGCCACAAACATTCTTGCACATACGGGTCCCTTTCCCTTCTTTAAGATCTCTTTGGGCTATAACCCCAGTAGTAATACTGCTGGATCAAAGGGTCTGATAAACTTTTGGGGCATAATTCCAGATTGCTCTCCAGAATGGTTGGATTCATTCACAACTCCCCCAACCAATGTGTCCCAGTTTTCCCACATCCTCTCCAACATTCATCATTATTTTTTCCTGTCATCTTAGCCAATCTGACAATTGTCTTAATTTGATTACTACTGATCTACTCTGATCTACTCTGATCAGTAGTGATTTGGAACACTCTTTCATATGAGTGGACATAGTTTCAATTTCATCATTTGAAAATTGCCTGTTCATATCCTTTAACCATTTATCAATTGGAGAAGTTTTATTTCTTATAAATTAGAGTCAGTTTTCTATATATTTTGGAAATGAAAGGCCTTAGAAATTGATGAACCTTCTAACAGACAGTTCTTATGTGGCAGGTATCATCCCTCAGCTCAAAACAGCATATATCGCAGATAAACAAGACAATATAACAATTATTACAACAGGCACTATCAGGAAAAGATGGTTTTGTTTTTAATACTTGTCATGTCAGGTCACTCATCTCCCTGGTCCAATAGCAGAAGGAAACAATATCACAGACCAGGTGTTACAAACATATCACCTAGACACACCATCCCTGGCTGCACAAGCCCATAATAAATACCACTTTACTGCAAAATCCTTAAAGTAGTTATATGGAATCTCCAAAGAACAGGACAGACAGATTACTATGCACTAATTGTGTCTCTTTTCTCCCAGCACCAAAAGCTGCAGTCAGAAACCCAAAAGGAGACACTCCCAATAACATTTGGATGTTACTTATTACAACTCCTTTGGAAAGAACAAATATATTCACTTATGTGTAGACACCTTTTATGGTTTCTTGATGGCTTTGGCACATACTGGAGAATCATTTAAACATGTTACTAGCCACTTAATGTGTTGCTTTGCTAATGACATTCCCCCAAAATTAAAAACAGATAACAGTTCAACCTATGTTTCAAAATCTTTCCAACAATTCTGTTTCGAATACCAAATTAAACATATAACAGGAATCCCTAATAGGGCAGGCCATTGTTAAACAGAATAACCAAGCTCTCAAGGCCTACCTTGAAAAACAAAAAGGGGGAGTTCATGGATCCATTCATAACAAATTGCAAACAGCAGTTTATATGATAAACTATTTGAAATTTTATGCCAAAGGTCTATCTCCAGCCATGGAGATATTACAAAATTACAAAAATTGAAAGTCAAAAATAAAGAGAAAAGACAACTTCACAACAGGAGTGAGGGTCATGTGGAGAGATCATGAAAAACAATGGCATGGGCTACATACCGTACTAACTTGGCTGAAAAGGTATGTTTGTATTTCCACAGGAGAAGGAGAAAAATGGGCTCCAGTGAGAAGAATCTGCATACTGCAGGATGGGGAAGAAATCACAAGGAATGAGGCAACATGAGAAAAAGAGACAAAAACACCCAACGGAACTGATGAAAACTATCAACATACAAAATGAAGATCGTCTTCAGAATACTCAGCAACATCCTGATAATGATAGGAACAGCTCCCAGCCAGTCCCAGTCCAGAATGGTCAAGCAGGCACATATATGGGTATAATAGCATCCTTCCTCACAACCTATCAAAAATGTACCATTATCCAGGTTTTATGCCTTTTAAGGAGTGCATCACACATCAGTGCGCACAAACCACTTTAAGACAGGAGAATCATACTGAGTCTTTGGTCTCTTGTCATAACACCACCATGTGCATACAAGGTCAGGGGGCAGAATATCCAAGACTGAAATACATTCATAATTCAGGGCTGGAAATAAAAGACATAGAGAAAGTAGTCACTGCTATGGGAGGTGTGACAGTAGCAGTGGTCCTCAAACTTTTTAAATAGGGGGCCAGTTCACTTTTGGAGGGCTAGACTATAGTAAAAATAAAAACTCTATCTCTGCCCCCTCAGCCCATTTTCCATAACTCGGTGGGCCCCATAAGCATCCTCAGCAGGCCACATGTGGCCCATGGGCCGTAGTTTGAGAACCCCTGGATAAGGGATGCCAGAATGAGTGAGGATTGACTCTAGGAATAATGTTACAAGCAATGTCATTCTCTAGAGTTTGTCTAGGAAAAGTCTGTGTGTTACTTGTAGAATGAAACATGTCTAGAATCACAATGTATAGAGAAGGGATCTTCAATTTGACATGCATTAGGTATCAGGTAAAAACCTGCATTGGGCCAAAATTCAAGGGAAGAATGTACATAGTCACTCGTCCCCACTACATTTGCACTGTTGTGCAAACTCCTGGTACTGTACCTGTAAGTGATAATATTTATGAGGCCTTACAATGAATGATCTAGGTCCTAGGACAAAAAGATGTATACTGTGTGTTATATTAGGAATAATTTTATTAATTGAGGCTATTGTAGCCTCCATAGCATTGGCTTTATCTATATCTAACATTCAAAATCAAATAACAGAAGCCCAGGACTTACAGGATTTGATGAAAAATGCATCAGCCTGCTGAGTGAAATGAGCAGAACCAAGAGATTATACACTTCAACAATGATACTGTATGAGGATGTATTCTGATGGAAGTGGATATCTTCAACATAGAGAAGAGCTAATCCAATTCCAATTGATCAATGATGGACAGAATCAGCTACACCCAGAAAAGGAACACTGGGAAATGAGTGTAAACTGTGAGCATTTTTTTTTAATTTCTTCCCAGATTATTTTTTACCTTCTGAATACAATTCTTCCTTTGCAACAACAACAACAACAAAATTAGGTTCTGCACATATATATTTATTGTACCTAGGATATACTATAAGATATTTAATATGTATGGGAATGCCTGCCATCTAGGGGAGGGGGTGGAAGGAAGGAGGAGAAAAATTTGGAACAGAAGGGAGTACAAGGGATAATGTTGTGTAAAAAAAAAAAATTACCTATGCTTATGTACTGTCAAAAAATGTTATAATTATAAAATTAATAAAAAAAAGAAAAAATGCATCAGCCAAATTCAGGAGACAATTAAAGGTTGATGAGGAATTTCATGAAGCTATACAGATTACAAAAGGCAGTTCAGTTTTTAGGAGAAGAGGTGCAATTACAAGAATTACAGCAAAAATTACAATGTGATTTTAGATACAATCAATATTGTTTAATGGATGCAAAAATTACAATGTGATTTTAGATACAATCAATATTGTTTAATGGATGCAATATATAATGAAACCCAAATACATCGAGAGATAATTAGGGCTCAATTACATGGATTAAGTTTGGAAAATGTGACTTATTAATTAAGTAAATTGGCTCAAATTGCAGACAGTATTGGTCAAGCTTCTGACCAAAGAATTAGACCCAGTGATGTTGCAGAAAAAATCATCTCATTCTTTCAACAAATTGACCCATGGGGTCATTTGAAACAATTTGGAATCACTTTAGGAGTAATTATATTGGTAATTGTAGCAACTCTATATTTACTACCAATGGTTTTGAGAGCTATATTAACCGCTATCTGATATGCTAGTAATGCACAAAAATTTAAGTTTGCATAACTGTCACATAAAAACAAAAAGGGACAGAGAGAGAGAAATAACAAGAGCAATTGAGAACACAATTTGCTCTGAGGAAGACTTCCTTTCTCAATTATGTAGGGAACTGAGTCAAACTTATATTAAAAAAAAAAAAAAAGGCATTCCCCAGTTGATAAATGAGTAAAACATATCAACTATCCCTAAAAGACGATAAAAACATACATGTCCTTTGACCTAACAATACCACAAGTGGACATGGATCCCAAAAGAGATTTTATTTTTCTTTAAGGAAAAAAAAAATATGTACAAAAATATTTCTGGCAGCTCTCTTTTTAGGAAAAAGAATTGAAAACAGAGGATGCCCATCACACGGGGAATGATTGAATAAATTGTCATATGTGGTTGAGATGGAATGTTCCTGTTCTATGAGAAATGATGAGTAGGAGGCTCTCAGAAAAACCTGGAAAGCCCTCCCTTCTTGGAGGCCAGCTCCCAGGAATAAGATGAGTGTGAAAATGAAACACACGTGCTAGGAGGGAGCCTATCCAAACAGTCCATTTATTGATCCGAGAGCCAGAGTTTATACACTCTTTAAGCCAGTGTTGCATTGACACCAGAATTAAGCTAATGTTGCAGTGACACCAGAATTAAGTTAGTGTTGCATGGCTCCAGGAGGCCCTCTGCTTAATGATCCATACTTTGACATTTCAGTCTGACATTCACTTTAAACAGTAACTAGCAATAACAAGGTGCTTATCTTCACCAGGCATAAATACCTTGAAGTAGCAGTAACAATGTCCTCATTGTAACAGATTCCTAAAGTGTATAGTTAGTTGGTGGTTCCTCGTTCCTGTTACATGCATTCTTCACCAAGATCATCTTCAGTTTCCCCCCAGCATGTCTCTCCTTCCTTGTCAGGGGAGCCAACAGACTCTTACACTACATGGACTTATTCAGTACCTCTTGCCCCCACCTCACCCACCCTCCCTTTTTTTTTTTTTTTTTTTTTTTTCATGAGCCGAAGCATGTGAACCTCAGTTCCCATAGATGACCATGATTGACAAATACACCAGAGAGCAAAAGGGACTAAGCCAATAAGTACAAGGAGGACACGTGGGAGAGTAACAACATGGAAAAGCATAGAATTGACAAGATTTACCTTTTGAAATCACTCAAATATTTGGTTTGCTACACTCTCGGGATCAATTCCAGAGGGCAGGACTTTCTGTCAATATTCCCATTAAAGAAGCTAAATGAGAGATATTCCAAGTCAGGTTGGGATTATGGGTAGCTCTATTTATTCTGTCCCTTGTCCCATTGGTGGTATCATGATCCCACTTCGATCGAGTTACACATTCATGAGTAGATCTAGGTAGTTGCATGCTAGTTGTAATCGACTTTCCAGATTGTGTAGACAATCCCCTAAAGATATTAATGATTGTTCCATTAAGTTTAGTTCTTCTTTCGACTCATTATCTATATTAATTTGTGCTTTAAGGGGTCGTGATACATTTTTGGCTAGGTGATCTGTGAAATGAGCAGTCTGAATAGATTCTGTTCGAGCTGAAGCTGAAACGGCCAGTAACCTGAATAGTTGCCATAGCTTCTAGAACTTCAGCAATGAGGAATCCAACAAACCTCTTTTTCTAATTTTCTCTTGATGTAATCCCAAGCCTGTCTGCTCGCTGTTCTGTACCAATTGTGATTAACCGTAGTAGGCACTATCACATAAGAACTATGGGCAATGAATTAGAAGTAAGACTCCGGGATAAAACACAGTTGCAACCTTTTTCAATCTACCCTCGTGGTACATTCATGATTTGGACTCCAGTGCCATTTCTTAAGATGGCGTCTTTCGTTAGAGATATCTGTGGATATTTTAAACATACCAACACAATGTATTTCTGAGGGGCCTGAAACATTCTGGAATGTCATATCTGAGATGTGAAAATGTGTTCCATCCTAAGTTTCAAATTCCTTGCAACAGGATAGTTCGAGTCTATTCACCAGTCCCTCCCGGTTCCTCCCCAGAGCTATGGGGCCCAAAGTCCTCTGGAGGACAGGGGCAATGATCTCCCCCTCTGAAACTTCCTGCTGAGAATGGGCATAGAGCTGAGTCATCTGCAGGGTTCCATTTTTTTTTTTTTTTTTTTTTTTGATAGGGTGGAACACAGCTATACCTGAACAAAATCTAAAATAAAAAAAACAACTGAACAAATAATGTTCAGGATAATCTGACATAGAAAGACAAGGCCAGAAAGACTGCTATCACATGTCGAGAGGCCAAGGTAGATTGGCCAGCAACTTTTCATGTGAAGAAATATATTTGTATCACAGGACACACAGTACATACAAATGTTCAAGATGTTTCAGCTTTAGTTTCAATAAACAATCCAATAAGAGTTAGGTCTCACAGACACTGGTGTTAATTGTCCTTAAGTTATTTTAGAAACTTGAAGGACCTTATTTCATACAGACATAAACATCTAGTAACAGATGATTAGGTCAAATATTCATTCACCTAATTATTTACTGATGTAATAAGTACATATTTTCAGATTGAAAACAGCAAGTGTGCTGGTGGCTTCTATTGACCATTTGCTCTGATATCAGAAATTTGCTCTAGGAGGAAAATGCAGGTGTATGATTATATTACCATAAAACCGGGTTTTCAGGCTTCAGCCTGGGAACATACACGTGACAGACAAAGCTCAGGTCGATCACCCATGATAACAGCTTCACCTTATGGCCAGATGCAGGAATAATCCGGTGGGAAAGAAAGAAACAGAAGTGGGAAACCGGGTCAGAAGGATCTGACTTTGAGCAGAGACTAAGGTTGTCCTGCCAGCTCTTGCCCAGAGAAGAAGTCCATCCGTGACAGTTCAGGACGTAACTGGCATTTCTCCCTCTGAGTAACATGGCATTTCTCTCAAATGGTCAGGTTACTGACTGATCAGGCAATGAAATTCAGAACTCAAAAGAACACCAGTTACAGTCCCAAGAGATTTTATCTCTAACAGCAATTCCTATGAATCACCACTCGGGGCTAGTTAAATCAATTTCTAAAGGTTTCTCAAGATTTACACCCATGGGAGGTTTGCTCAACATGTCTCCTATGTCTAAACTCATCCTGAGGCAATGGATCAATAAACAACTTTATAGATTCTTAGTAGACACATTTCTTTGTTTAGGAACTATACATCATAAACAGGCTCATTTCTCAAGACTGATAACCTTGCTTCCTCTGATGGTTTCAAGAAAAGTGTCAAGCTTACATATTAAGGGGAGGTAACAGAGACCCCAGGAAAGGGGCTGAGCTTGCAGTTGCCCATCCCAACTGTTCTTAGTGTTTTCATGGGCTATGCTCTTCCATACCTCCTCCATTCTGTGAAGGGGGGAAAAGGTGCTGCACACCCTCATCCTTGAAGGGGAATTGATAAGGCTTTGCCCTCATCCTCCTTGCTTCCCATGAAGTAATTGCCAATTTTAGGTTTAACCTGATGACAATAACTCCACATAACTCAGGTAAAATTTTTAGATATTTCCTAAGAAAGAGCCAAATACGCTTATTAGCCAATTTCCTCTTAATTTTTTTTTTAGCAAAGGTGACAATACCCCAAATTACATGTACTTTTTATATTATAAAATGGGATTAGCAAAGCTAAATAAACTTTTCAGGGAAAGGGACTCACATGTGCAAAAATGTTTGTGGCAGCCCTGTTTGTAGTGGCAAGAAACTGGAGCCTGGGTGGATGCTCATCAGTTGGGGAATGGCTGAATAAGTTATGGAATATGAATGTTGTGGAAGGTTATTATTCCATAAGAAACGATCAGCAGGGTGATTTTAGAGAGGCCTAGAGACATTTGCATGAACTGATGCTAAGTGAAATGAGTAGAACCAGGAGATCATTATACAAGGCAACAAGAAGATTTTACAAGGATCAATTCTCATGAACGTGACTCTCTCCAACAGCAAGATGATTGAGGCCAGTTCCAATGATCTTGTGATGAAGGAAGTCATCTACACTGAGAGAGAGGACCGTGGGAACTGAGTGTGGAACACAACATAGCATTCTCACTCTTTTTGTTGTTGTCTGCTTGCATTTTATTTTCTTTCTCATTTTTCCCCCTTTTGGATCTGATTTTTCTTGTGCAGCAAGGTTATTGAATAAATATGCTTAAAACTATATTGAATATACTGAAACTATATTGGATGTAGCATATAAGCTAACATGTTTAACATATATTGGATTACTTGCCATCTAGGGGAGGAAATGGTGGGGAAGGAGAGGAAAATTTAGAACAAAAGGTTTTCTAAGGATCAGTGTTAGAAAATTAAGGTATATGTTTTTAGAAGAAAAAAAAAACCTTTAATAAAATAAATAAGTAAAGAAACTTTCCACCTTCTTTTAGTTGTTACCCTTATTCTGTCCCCAAGCTATTGAGCTTTGGAAGTTCTCAGGGAGGATTTCTATTCCCTTCAATAAGTTTCCCTTTTGTTTTAGAGAAATACAAGACAATTCTTAAAATTGACTTAGGTTTCCTAAGTGCTAATGAAATGTTCTAGACAAACTTAATATTGCCATTTAGTTATTTTCAATTCACAGGAACCATTTCTCTTTTGTGAACCAGGAAAGGGTTAAAGTGCCAATTTTTTGCTGACAGGACCCTCAGAAATTTGACTCTTGATAACTGAAAAGCAGGCTTTTGGTTGCCAGAATTTCTCAAGTAACAGTGAGCAGCTTTTCTATTTTCCTAAAGTTCCCAATTTTTTAAATCTGTTGTTAACACAGTTGATGCAAACAGGTTACAATTTCCATATCCCTTCAGTGGGCTTTGATTAGAGTCCCTTTAAAACTGCTTTCACTAGCATATCTGGAATACCAAATTTAACTGAACTATGTATATTTTCTTTCTCTCTGCTGCAGTCAGGGAAAGAGTGAAGAGGGAAGAAAGAGAAAGAGACCCTTTTTACTCTTTGCATTATCCTCCCAGTCCTGGGGAGGCCTTAATTTAGTTGAATTTGCTTCCACATTTCTGTGTAAACACATAAAGAAATCATTTATCTCAACACAGGTATTATATGTTGGTAACATCTAAAAACCCATATACAGTGATCAAATAGGAAGTGATTATAAACAATAAAGAAGTTAACATTCATATAAGCTTTGCGTTATGCTAAATAAACACTGTTGCAAACATGTGATCTTCACAAAAACCAATCAGAAAACTGGGCAGCAATAAATTAAGTTGCCATAAATTACATACATTACTGCAACTGAAACAGAGAACAGTGGGCTTATGAGATGCAGAGGCTGACTGGCTTTCTCACCTCACCCATGCAGTTGTTGGACAGAACCTGCTGAAGGCTGTGGCCACTGGTGCCAGGATAGTTTCAGGTGCCAGGGCTTAGAGAATGCTAACCATGGGGTCTGTCCTTTCCTCCATCCCCGCCTCCATTCACACACACACACACACACACACACACACACACACACACACACGGAGTTCATGAGTTGTTTGGGAAAGGTATGTGGGATTCCCATGACTGCTGCTGCTTCCCCCATTTCTACAAGTGAGGGAGAATTTGAGTTTCTCTAAAGTTCTTCAGCATTCTATTTTCTTAATCTGATCTGACCGAGAAGGGCTAGCAAAATGGGGCTATTTATCTAGTTGTGTTGTTGTTTGTTTGTTTGGTATGACTAACTGCCAGACTTCTTTCTTTTATATATTTGTTAATTTTATAATTATAATTTTTTGACAGTATATATGCATGGATAATTTTTTTAAACAATATTATCCCTTGTCTTCACTTTTCCAAATTTTCCCCTCCCTCCCTCTACTCCCTCCCTTAGATGACAGGCAATCCCATATATATTAAATGTGTTACAGTATAACCTAGATACAATATATGTGTGTAAAACCAAATTTCTTGTTACAAATTTCTCGTTACACGGTAAGACTTGGATTCCGAAGTTATAAGTAACCTGGGTAGATAGATAATAGTGCAAACAGTTTACACTCTTTTCCCAGTGTTCCTTCTCTGGGTGTAGCTTTTTCTGTCCATCATTGATCAACTGGAACTGAATTGGAGCTTCTCTATGTTGAAGATATCCACTTCCATCAGAATATATCTTCATACAGTATCGTGGTTAAAGTGTATAGTGATCTCATGCTTCTGCTCATTTCACTCAGCATCAGTTGATGTAAGTCTCTCCAAGCCTCTCTGTATTCCTCCTGCTGGTCATTTCTTACAAAGCAATAGTATTCCATAACCTTCATATACCATAATTTACCCAACCATTCTCCAATTGCTGGACATCCATTCATCTTCCAGTTTCTAGCCACTACGAAAAGAGCTGCCACAAACATTTTAATTGCCAGACTTCTTAATAATGTTTCTCAAAACCGTGAGAATCTGCTAAGATGTTATTTCAGCAGTTCTACAATATTAATTAGCTAATTTTATTAGAACTGGGGTCCAGAGGAAAAAGTCAGGCTTTTAAAGTGGGAGTCAAGGATGTTAGGAAATCTTTCCAGGCAACAAACTGTGGCTCAAAAAACAGACATGACACAGACATTCTGTGCAGAGACAGAGACACAGGCACAGACAAAAATGGCACGAAAAAGGACGGTTCCGTCTTTGCCCAAAGCCATAAACTTGAAAAACAAAAGCAACCCCTCTGTTATTAACATGGCCCGAACATAAAGCATTCTTTTAAATGATAGAAACAATGATTGATTGGGGTTGGGGAGGTTGGAAAAGGCCTGCATGGACTTGGAGGAGCCAATTCCTGTGGAGGTGTGAATTCTGACAGGCTCGGGTCCAACACAGAACCAGAACAAAAGCAGAAGCAAGGCCAGCCCCTGGTGAGTCCCTCAGAAGGGGAGGAAACGCCCTAGCCCGGCGTCAGTTCCCAATCCCTGGCTTTTCTAAGTTCGGCTATCCCTCAATAATAGAGGGCGGTCTCCTGTAGAGCAGATGAAGTGAGTGATGTCAGTAAGGGCCAAAGCGTTATGCAGATGAGGAGGCTCGGGTAGGTGTTTTCCCTAAAGTAAAAAACAAAACAAAACAAAACAAAACAAAACGCTAGCGCGCGTGGGAAAGGTGTATTTTCTTAGGTTCTGAGGGGCGAAGGCGAGGTGGAGGAGGCCGGAGGGTTGCGTGTGCGCGTGGCTTTTGTGTGTGGAGCGTGTGTGATGGATCTGGGAGCGCCGCTCGAGTGAGCCTGTGCTTAGAGTGTGTGTGTGTGCAGGGAGCGCTGGAGCGTGGTGTATTTGAGCATACTTACCTGGCAGGGGTGATTCCATGATCACGAAGGTGGTTTCCCCAGGGCGAGGCTTCTCCATTGCACTACGGATGAGCTGACCCCTGCGATTTCCCCAAATGCGGGAAACTCGACTGCATAATTTGTGATAGTGGGGGACTGCGTTCGCGCTCTCCCCTGATTACGACGTTCAAAGAAAAGGAAGGAGAACGAAACCTGTACGGTTTATCTGCAACATTCCTCTATCTCCGCACCAAAGTGAGCCCTACTGTTCTGGCTCCCTCCAACCTGATCGCGTTTTTGGCCGCTGTTGCTTCCTATACCCTCAATTGTCTTTTTGTTTGTCTTCATGTTCCTTCTGCCCAGCAAAGAAATGACTCTTTCATTTCAAACCCTTAAACCTGGGGCTTGGTCAGGTCAGAACTTCGAAAGCGCCATCTTATCTATCTCCTCTTCTCTGCCATCCAGCCAATTGCTGAATCGCACCAGAAAAGTGGCGGCTGCAGCGGACGTTTTTATCCACATCGACGTGTTACCGAGCGCGAAATTCTTCCCCGCGTGGCAGGAAGGGTTTATCGGGACCCGGCAGGAGTGAAGGCAGCTGACAAAGGAGTATGGACATTCTGGAGAATTATGCCCAGAGGGCAACCAAGCTGTTGACCAAACCTTGGACCCACAATACCACTTCTAGGTCTGCATCCCAAAGAGATCCAAGAAAAGGGCAAAAGATACAAAGGAGGCACAAACATATTTATTGTAGCGCTTTCTTGTTCGGGCAAGATGTTGGGAATTGAGCGGGCTCCCAGTGACCGGAGAATGGCTCAGCAAGTTGTTTTATATGAAGCGCATTCTGGTCTTTAATCCATTCTCTTATACCTCTATTTTATCAACGAGTTCATCCCACTCACATTCACTCTACACTTGCCCCACCCTATTCTCTTCTCATTTTTCTTTTTCTTTCATCTTGTCCCATCCACAAAAGTGCATTTGCTTCTGACCACTCCCTTCCTTAGGTCACTCTTCCTCCTATCCCACCCCCTTTCTCTTATCTCCTATTGCACTAGATGAATTGCTGGCTCTCTTGATTGCTCGCTCTCTCTCCCTCCCTTCTTTTTTTCTTTTTTTTCTTTTTTTTTTTTTAATTTTTTATTTTATTTTATAATTATAACATTTTTTGACAGTACATATGCATGGGTAATTTTTTACAACATTATCCCTTGCACTTACTTCTATTCAGATTTTTTCCCTTCCTCCCCCAACCCCCTCCCCCAGATGGCAAGCAGTCTTATATATGTTAAATATATTACAGTATAATTTAGATACAATATATGTGTGTAGAACCGAATTTTTTGTTGCACAGGAAGAATTGGATTCAGAAGGTAAAAATAACAGTTTACACTCATTTCCCAGTGTTCCTTTTCTGGATGTAGCTGGTTCTGTCTATCAATAATCAATTGGAATTGGATTAGTTCTTCTCTATGTTGAAGAAATCCACTTCCATCAGCATACATCCTTGTACAGTATCATTGTTGAAGTGTATAATGATCTTCTGGTTCTGCTCGTTTCACTCAGCATCAGTTGATGTAAGTCTCTCCAAGCCTCTCTGTATTTCTCCTGTTGGTCATTTCTTATAGAACAATAATATTCCATAACATTCATATACCATAGTTTACCCAACCATTCTCCAATTGATGGACATCCATTCATCTTCCAGCTTCTAGCCACTATGAAAAGGGCTGCCACAAACATTTTGGCACATACAGGACCCTTTCCCTTCTCTAGTAGTTCTTTGGGGTATAAGCCCAGTAGTAGTATGGCTGGGTCAAAGGGTATGCACATTTTGATAACTTTTTGGGCATAATTCCAGATTGCTCTCCAGAATGGTTGGATTCTTTCACAACTCCACCAACAATGCATCAGTGTCCCAGTTTTCCCACAGCCCCTCCAACATTCATCGTTATTTGTTCCTGTCATCTTAGCCAATCTGACAGGTGTGTAATGATACCTCAGAGTTGTCTTAATTTGCATTTCTCTGATCAATAGTGATTTGGAACACTCTTTCATATGAGTGGAAATAGTTTTAATTTCATCATCTGAAAATTGTCTGTTCATATCCTTTGACCATTTATCAATTGGAGAATGGCTTGATTTCTTATAAATTAAAGTCAATTCTCTGTATATTTTGGAGATGAGGCCTTTATCAGAACCTTTAACTGTAAAAATTTTTTCCCAATTTGTTACTTCCCTTCTAATCTTGTTTGCATTAGTTTTGTTTGTGCAGAAACTTTTTAATTTGGTGTAATCAAAATGTTCTATTTTGTGATCAATAATGGTTTCTAGTTCTCCCTTGGACACAAACTCCTTCCTCCTCCACAAGTCTGAGAGGTAAATCATCCCATGTTCCTCCAATTTATTTATGATTTCGTTCTTTATGCCTAAATCTTGGACCCATTTTGATCTAATCTTAGTATGTGGTGTTAAATGTGGGTCCATGCCTAGTTTCTGCCATACTAATTTCCAGTTTTCCCAGCAGTTTTTGTCAAATAATGAATTCTTATCCCAAAATTTGGGATCTTTGGGTTTGTCAAAGATTAGATTGCTATTTTTATTCACTATTTTGTCCTGTGAACCTAACCTATGCCACTGATCAACTAGTCTATTTCTTAGCCAATACCAAATGGTTTTGGTGACTGTTGCTTTATAATATAGCTTTAAATCAGGTACACTTAGACCACCTTCCTCTGACTTTTTTTTCATTAGTTCCCTTGCAATTCTCGACCTTTTATTCTTCCATATGAATTTTGTTGTTATTTTTTCTAGGTCATTAAAATAGTTTCTTGGGAGTCTGATTGGTATAGCACTAAATAAATAGATTAGTTTGGGGAGTATTGTCATCTTTATTATATTCGCTCGGCCTATCCAAGAACATTGAATGTCTTTCCAATTATTTAAATCTGACTTTATTTTTGTGGCAAGTGTTTTGTAATTTTGCTCATATAATTCCTGACTCTCCTTTGGTAGATATATTCCCAAATATTTGATACTATCGACCGTTATTTTGAATGGAATTTCTCTTTGTATCTCTTGCTGTTGGATTGTGTTGGTAATGTATAAAAATCCTGAGGATTTATGTGGATTTATTTTGTATCCTGCGACTTTGCTAAAATTCTGAATTATTTCTAATAGCTTTTTAGCAGAGTCTTTGGGGTTCTCTAAGTATACCATCATGTCATCTGCGAAAAGTGAAAATTTGATTTCTTCATTTCCTACTCTAATTCCTTGGATCTCTTTCTCGGCTCTTATTGCCAAGGCTAGAGTTTCTAGTACTATATTGAATAGTAATGGTGATAGTGGGCAACCTTGTTTCACTCCTGATCTTACAGGGAAAGGTTCTAGTTTATCACCATTACATATGATGTTTACTGAAGGTTTTAAATATATGCTCCTTATTATTTTAAGGAATAGTCCATTTAGTAGGATTCCTTCAATCCCTATTTTTTCAAATAGTTTACATAGCATTGGAGTTAGTTGTTCTTTAAATGTTTGGTAGAATTCACCTGTAAATCCATCTGGTCCTGGGGACTTTTTCTTAGGAAGTTGATTAATAGCTTGGTCTATTTCTTTTTCTGAGATGGGACTATTTAGACTACTTACTTCTTCCTCTGTTAATTTGGGCAAGCTATATTTTTGAAGGTATTCTTCCATTTCATTTAAGTTATCGAATTTATCGGCATAAAGTTGAGCAAAGTAGCTCCTAATTATTGTTCTAATTTCCTCTTCATTAGTGGTGAGTTCACCCTTTTCATTTTCAAGACTATCAATTTGCTTTTTCTCTTTCCTTTTTTTAATCAGGTTTACTAAGGGTTTGTCTATTTTGTTGGTTTTTTCATAAAACCAACTCTTAGTTTTATTAATTAATTCAATAGTTTTTTTACTTTCAATTTTATTAATCTCACCTTTTATTTTTTGAATTTCAAGTTTTGTGTTTGTCTGGGGGTTTTTAATTTGTTCCTTTTCTAGCAATTTTAGTTGTAAACCCAATTCGTTGGCCCTCTCTTTCTCTATTTTATGCAGGTATGCCTGTAGAGATATAAAACTTCCCCTAATTACTGCTTTGGCTGTATCCCACACATTTTGGTATGATGTCTCATTATTGTCATTTTCTTGGGTGAAGTTATTAATTATGTCTATGATTTGCTGTTTTACCCAATCATTCTTTAGTATAAGATTATTTAGTTTCCAATTATTTTTTGGTCTATTTTCCCCTGGCTTTTTATTAAATGTTATTTTGATTGCATTATGGTCTGAAAAGGATGCATTTACTATTTCTGCCTTACTGCATTTGATTTTGAGGTTTTTATGCCCTAGTATATGATCAATTTTTGTATAGGTTCCATGAACTGCTGAGAAGAAAGTATATTCCTTTCTGTCTCCATTTAGCTTTCGCCAAAGATCTATCATATCAAACTTTTCTAGTATTCTATTTACCTCTTTGACTTCTTTCTTATTTATTTTGTGGTTTGATTTATCTAATTCTGATAGTGCAAGGTTGAGATCTCCTGCTATTATACTTTTGCTATCTATTTCCTCTTGCAGCTCTCTTAATTTCTCTTTTAAGAATTTAGATGCTGCACCACTTGGTGCATACATGTTTAATATTGATACTGCTTCACTATTGATGCTTCCCTTTAGCAGGATATAATGCCCTTCCTTATCTCTTTTAATTAGATCAATTTTTGTTTTTGCTTGATCTGAGATGAGGATGGCTACTCCTGCTTTTTTGGTTTTGCCTGAAGCATAATAGATTCTGCTCCACCCTTTTACTTTTAGTTTGAATGTCTCATCCTGTTTCAGGTGTGTTTCCTGTAAACAACATATAGTAGGATTCTGACTTTTAATCCAGTCTGCTAACTGCTTCCTCTTTATGAGGCAGTTTGCCCCATTCACATTTATGGTTAGAAGGACTAATTCTATATTGCTTGCCATCCTATTAACCCCTGATTATGCTTTTCCCCTTTCCTTCCCTTTTACCCTCCTATCCAGTATTAAACTGGTAAACACCACTTGCTTTTCACAGCCCTCCCTTTTTAGGATCCCTCCCCCACCTTAAAGATCCTCCCCTTATTTTACCCCTTTTCTTTCCTTCCCTTTTACCCTCCTATCCAGTATTAAACTGGTAAACACCACTTGCTTTTCACAGCCCTCCCTTTTTAGGATCCCTCCCCCACCTTAAAGATCCTCCCCTTATTTTACCCCTTTTCCTCGAAATTACTGTATTCCCTTCCCCTTAGCTTACTCCTTCCCTTTCACTTTTCAATGAAGTGGAAGAAGTTTCACCATAAATCGAATATGTCTATTGATACACGCTATGTTCATCTCCCTCCTTTCTTTCTCTCAGATATAATAGGTTACCTTTGCCTCTTCATGAGATGTAGTACCACCACTTTATACTTTTTTATGATATAATCTCCTTTCCACCTCTAGTTTCTAAGACAAATTGTACATATGTTCTTTACATATTTTTTTGACAGAAGTATAGTTCTCAAGATTTCTTTTTACCTTTTTTAGAAGTCTCTTGAGTTCTGTATTTGAAGATCAAACCTCTTATGTAGGTCTGGTTTTTTCATCAAAAATAGATGGAATTCATTTATTTCGTTAAATGTCCATCTTCTTCCCTGGAAAACGATGCTCATTCTTGCTGGGTAAGTTATTCTTGGCTGCATACCAAGTTCCTTAGCCTTTCGGAATATCATGTTCCAGGCCCTGCGTTCTTTTAATGTGGATGCTGCTAGATCCTGTGTTGTCCTTATTGTGGATCCTCCATATCTGAATTGTTTTTTTCTAGCAGCTTCTAATATCTTTTCCTTTGTCTGATGATTCTTGAACTTGGCCACTATATTTCTTGGCGTTTTGATTTTAGGGTCCCTTTCAGTAGGTGATCGATGAATTTTCTCAATGTCTATTTTACCCTCTGTTTCCAAAACGTCTGGGCAGTTCTCTTTGATAATTTCCTCGAAAATGGTGTCCAAGCTCTTTTTTTCCTCCCATTTTTCAGGGAGTCCGATTATTCTCAAATTGTCTCTCCTGGATCTGTTTTCCAGGTCTGTTGTCTTTCTGGTAAGGTACTTGACAGTCTTTTCAATTGTTTCATTTCTCTGGTTTTGCTTGACTCCCTCTTGGTTTCTCCTTGAGTCATTCATTTCTACTTGTTCCAGTCTAATTTTCAATGATGTATTTTCTTCACTCACTTTTTTTATATCTCTTTGTAATTGTCTAATTGAGTTTTTATCTTCTATGGAATTTTTTTCCATTTTATCCATTTTATTTTTTAGAGAGCTGATTTCTTTTTCTAGCTCTCTAATCCTGTTTTCCTTGGAGTTGTTTACCTTTTCCAGCTCACTAATCCTGTTTTCCTTGGAGTTGTTTACCTTTTCCAGCTCACTAATCTTGTTTCTCAATGATTTGATTTCTTTATCCATTCTGTCTTTGAATGCATGGGATGACTTCTCCAGGCTCTCTTGCAAAGCTTCCCTTTCCTTTTCCCATTTCTCTTCCAGCTCTCTTGTGAGAGCCTTTTTGATTTCCTCTATGAGGTTCTTTTGTATTGAGGAGCAGCTTATATCCCTCCCAGGGGATACATCTGTGGACAGTCTGTTCCTAGTCTCCTCAGCATTTGAAGTCTGCTCCCTCTCCACACAGAAGCCGTCAATGGTTAGAGCCCTTTTGAATTTTTTGTTCATTTTGTCAGAGTAGGAATCAAAGAAAACAAACTGACAAGAGAAACAATTGGTCTGTTTTGTGGGGGATAGGGCTGGATGTTATTAATGGGCTTCCTCTACAGACTGGGGGTAGGGCAGCAGAGAGCCACTAACAGAACAGCAATGACTGTACTGAGTCTGCGCTCTGACGCTCTGAGAACACACCGAGTCAGTCCAGGTGGGGGTTGGGGGTGGCCGGGCTCTGAGAGACGCTGGCTTTCTGGGGTTTTAATCTTCACCTCCAGTGTTTACACCCTCTCTGCTGCTCCTGGCTGCTCCTGAGGTATCATTACACACCTGTCAGATTGGCTAAGATGACAGGAACAAATAACGATGAATGTTGGAGGGGCTGTGGGAAAACTGGGACACTGATGCATTGTTGGTGGAGTTGTGAAAGAATCCAACCATTCTGGAGAGCAATCTGGAATTATGCCCAAAAAGTTATCAAAATGTGCATACCCTTTGACCCAGCCATACTACTACTGGGCTTATACCCCAAGGAACTACTAGAGAAGGGAAAGGGTCCTGTATGTGCCAAAATGTTTGTGGCAGCCCTTTTCATAGTGGCTAGAAGCTGGAAGATGAATGGTTGTCCATCAATTGGAGAATGGTTGGGTAAACTATGGTATATGAATGTTATGGAATATTATTGTTCTATAAGAAATGACCAACAGGAGAAATACAGAGAGGCTTGGAGAGACTTACATCAACTGATGCTGAGTGAAACGAGCAGAACCAGAAGATCATTATACACTTCAACAATGATACTGTACGAGGATGTATGCTGATGGAAGTGGATTTCTTCAACATAGAGAAGAACTAATCCAATTCCAATTGATTAATGATGGACAGAACCAGCTACATCCAGAAAAGGAACACTGGGAAATGAATGTAAACTGTTATTTTTACCTTCTGAATCCAATTCTTCCTGTGCAACAAAAAATTCGGTTCTACACACATATATTGTATCTAAATTATACTGTAATATATTTAACATATATAAGACTGCTTGCCATCTGGGGGAGGGGGTTGGGGGAGGAAGGGAAAAAATCTGAATAGAAGTAAGTGCAAGGGATAATGTTGTAAAAAATTACCCATGCATATGTACTGTCAAAAAATGTTATAATTATAAAATAAAATAAAAAATTAAAAAAAAAAAAAAAAAAAAAAAGGAATAGTCCATTTATTCCTATACTCTCAAGCGTTTTTAGTAGGAATGGATGTTGGATTTTATCAAATGCCTTTTCTGCATCTATTGAGATGATCATATGGTTTTTATTATTTTGATTATTAATATGGTCAATTATACTAATAGTTTTCCTAATATTAAACCAGCCCTGCATTCCTGGTATAAATCCCACTTGGTCATAGTGTATTATGCTGGGGATGATTTTCTGAAGTCTATTTGCTAATATCTTATTTAAGATTTTAGCATCAATATTCATTAAGGAAATTGGTCTATAATTTTTAGATTTTTCCTAAGAAAGAGCCAAATACGCTTATTAGCCAATTTCCTCTTAATTTTTTTTTTTAGCAAAGGTGACAATACCCCAAATTACATCTACTTTTTATATTATAAAATGGGATTAGCAAAGCTAAATAAACTTTTCAGGGAAAGGGACCCACATGTGCAAAAATGTTTGTGGCAGTCCTGTTTGTAGTGGCAAGAAACTGCAGCCTGGGTGGATGCTCATCAGTTGGGGAATGGCTGAATAAGTTATGGAATATGAATGTTGTGGAAGGTTATTATTCCATAAGAAACGATCAGCAGGGTGATTTTAGAGAGGCCTAGAGACATTTGCATGAACTGATGCTAAGTGAAATGAGCAGAACCAGGAGATCGTTATTACAAGGCAACAACAATGATCAGTTCTGATGGATGTGACTTTCCAGCAACAAGATGACTGAGGCCAATTCCAATGATCTTGTGTTGAAGGAAGTCATCTACACCCAGAGAGAGAACTGTGGGAACTGAGTGTGGAACACAACATAGAATTCTCATTCTTTTTGTTGTTGTCTGCTTGAATTTGTGTTTCTTTCTCATTTTTTTCCCCTTTTGGATGTGATTTTTTCTTATGCAGCAAGATTATTGTATAAATATGTTTGACAATGTATTGAATATACTGAAACTATATTGGATTTAACATATATTTTAACATGTTAAACATATATAGGGAGGCGGTGGTGGGGAAAGAGAGGAAAATTTGGAACACAAGGTTTGCTAAGGGTCAGTGTTGGAAAATTAACATTGCATATATTTAATAAAATAAATAAGTAAAGAAACTTTTCACCTTCTGTTAGTCATTACACTTATTCTGTTGAGCTTTGAAAGTTCTCAGGTAGGATTTCTATTCCCTTCAATAAGTTTCCCTTTTGTTCTAGAGAAATACAAGACAATTCTTAAAATTGTTCCAATATTCATAACTCAAACCTCTCCAAAATAGAAATTGTACACAAGAGATAAAACAATTTCAATTCTCCATTGTCTAGGACACCAAATGCCCAAGCAGGTTAAAAACAAACATTGAGGGGAACAGCAAGGTTGTGCAATGGATAGAGCAGCAGCCTTGAAGTCAGGAGGACCTGAGTTCAAATGTGATCTCAGACTTCTTTCCTAATGTACTTTTTCAGTATTGTTGAGTCAAAGGTATTATAGAGGGGAGAGAGTAGTGGGGAACTACCAGTCAGGTGGGGAAATTAGAACACACACATTTATTAAGTTCATCATATTAAATGGGCATGGTTCATGGTGTCTCAAAACAATTACAAGAGTAACATCAAAGATCACTGATCACAGATCACCATAAATGATATAATTATGATGAAAATGTCTAAAATATTGTAATTGCCAAATTGTGACCACACGCCACGGGGGATCAATAGATTTGCTTTATTCAAGAGTTGCCACAAATCTTCAATATATTTAAAAAAACAAAAGTCACAATATCTGTGAAGTGCAATAAAACAAGATATGCCTGTAATCCTTTACCCTTAACTTGCTCACTCCCACCTCCCACAACATTCCCCAAGAAGGCAGGGTTGCAAATGCCCTTCATAATTCAGAAAGAACTCAAAAGACAAGAGTTTGCCTTAGCTGAAATAACATGATAAAATCATGTCCTTCAAAAAAGATCAGTCAGGGAACTGAGGAACAGAGGGAAGTGGGGCAGAACATATTTATTACCTTTCCTAAGCCTGAAAGAAAGAGCCCAGAATCCAGCTTGAGTTATTTCTCTCTCCCAGAAGTTAACTGGGGGTAGAGGCCAGTGAATCTTGGGATGAAGCTGACTTGGCTTTGAGGTGCAACTGAAATCAAAAAGGAAAGAGAAAATAAAAATAGAACTTATAATGAAAAGAAACTGAAATGACTAAAGATCTCAGTAAGATAAGTGAATAAACCAATAGTGAATATACAAGGGAATGTGGCTTCAAGCTCAACCAAACAAGTTCAGACATTGATAAATAAATAGCAAAGGAAACAGAAGGAAAAGAACAAACAAAAGGAAGGAAACAAAGGGAAAAAAAACCCAACAGCTGATAATGCAGAGAACCCTATGTATGTAAAAGATCATGGAACTAAAACAGAATGTTGTGAAAACATATTTTATGGCCTACACATCAGAAATACTTGACAGAATAGTAGAAATTGAAGCCACAGTGGCAAGTCTCACTAAAGAAAGAAAAGGGAGAATACAAAGATTGAAACATGATCCCCTTTTCAAAGAGTTTTTTATAGGGTCATTATTGTTTGTCCTTTGTTCTTGAGGAGGACCATGACATCAGTAGCTCATGCCATGACGGTGAAAATGAGTGGGATTTAAGTGAGGGAGGGTTGTGCTAAGTAATCAGCCTCACTTTCTCTTTCAGAGCCAGTGGCCAGTGACAAGATATATGGGGCAAGTGGCAAAATATAGATCAGGACAATTGGAGATGATGACCCCCTATCTCATGGAGGAGGGAGGTGATACCACACTTTCTTTCTTTTTAGTTTGTTTGACTGATTATTGATGTCTCATAGAGTCATTAGCTTCCATTTGCCCCATCCTAGTTTTTAATGTGTGATTTTCTTCTGTTACTTTTTGAATCTCTTTTTCCATTTGATTAATTCTACTTTTCAAGGTATTGTTTTCTTCAGTGGATTTTTTAATTTTAATTTTTATTTTTTTTTTGGCATTTGGCCAATTACATTTTTAAAGGAATTTTTTTCTTCAGTCATTTTTTTTCCCTTCCTTCTCCAAGCTGTTGACTTTCTCTTGCATGCCTCGCATTTCTTTTCTCATTTTTTCTTCTACCTCTCTTATTTGCCTATTAAAAGTCTTTTATGAGCACTTCCAAGAAACCTCTTGGTTTGAGAGCAACTGCTATCATTCTTTGAGATTTATTTTATGAACACTTTGTCCTCATCTGAATTGTCATTTTGGCTTCCCTGTCACCATAGCATATTTCTATGATCAAGGTTCTTTTCTATTTCTTTCCTTCTCTTTTTGTATTTCCTCTTTTGTGACTTTTATGGTTTAGCTCTGCTCCTGGGTCATCATTGTCTCCAGCTTTTTGTGCAACTCTAAACCTTGGCTTTGAGCACAAGGGCCTCTTGTGTTTGCCATTTTTTGCTCACAGCAGGGGGATAGCTTACCTATTCTTTCCAGAAAACAGCCTGGTTTCCCAGAATTTTTGTCTTTTGATCTGAGAGTAGAGACTGCCCTACTGGTTTGCTCTTCTACTGAGCAAAGACTAGGAGGATCTCAGTTGCTGATCTGCTGTATTTTAAGACCCTTACACTTACTTTCCCAGTCTTTATCTGAACTGGATTGAACACCCTTTTTACTCCAGTGAGACTGACCTTTCTTGAAGTCCTTTCTATCTATTTTGAACTGGCGAGTGGCTTTATTCTGTCAGATGCTGTTCAGAGGCTTGTTTCAAGTGGTTTTTGAGGGAAACTGGAAGAGCTCAAACAGCTTCCTGGCTTCACTATGACTTCTTTTCTCTCTTCTTTCACACTTTCCATATAGAGACTATAAATGTAAGAAAGGACTTTGCACAAATTTGAACATGAAAAAGAATAGGCTTAAACTTTAACAAATTTAGTATATGTCCATGGGATACCAATTGGATTATAGTTAAAGAGGAAGGGCTTTATTTGCAGTGACCACAATCCTAAATAGATAGGATTATTCTTTACATTATAAACTGGAGTTTAGAACTACAGATACCAGATGTTATGAAATGCATTTAGCAATCAATTTTATTCATTTTTACCACATTGTAATAATAAAAATGTTTATCTGGTAGAGGACATTGTATAATATAACCTTAGTCTGATATATGTTAACAATCAGAGCAAAAACAGTACTGACAAATCCATAGATAATTCCAATACAATTTTCATTCAACCCATTAATTTGAGTCAACCAGAACACAGTACATGTCACTGACCCCAATTAATTTGGTAAATGCAGAAAATAATCCACGTGTATGTTGTTGAGGGTGTATACTCCAATAAATTGCAATTAAAATTAATTTAACTGGGAATAAATAGAAGGATCTGATAGATAATAAGAGATAAATAAACCTAAAGAAATAAGAATTTTACTTAAGAGAATTAAAAGAACTTGGAAATAGGACAAGTAGAAGGAATTCGGTTGTTGATAGATAAAGGAGCTGCTGCCATAAATTCTATTGAGTTACTGGCTGAAAATTCCAGGGAGGAGTAGGGAAAAATAACTGTCTATTTTTGTTTTTTTGATTTTTTGTAGTTCTCTGATTTGACATCATTATGTCAAGTCAAAGTACCTTTTCCAAATCTAAAACTATTTGATTCCTAGCTTTCTCTAGTTCAGTATTGTTTCTCTAAGTTGTGGCATTGAAAATAAGTAGCTAGTTCAACAAAAAGTACTAAAACCAGAGAAGAATCCTTCCCTTTCTGCAAAACAATTATTAACTGGACCCCTTTTATTTCCCTCTGGAGTCATTAAATTATGGAGTTCTCTATTCAAGAAGCAGGATTACTAACAAAGTCAGATAGTCTTTAAAGAAGACTGTAGGATATTAAAGGCAAGAGGGTGGGTGAGGAAGATCCAGATGATGTAAGCAGGTGGCAAAAGTGGGTAAATTCCTCAGAACTGGATGGTCCACAGATGAAATAAAAGCTAACTGTTCAAACAAAGGGTGTCACCAAGTAAATCTTTCAGGAGGACCGGGAGAACAAATTAGCTGCAAAATCAAAGTAACACATATTGAAAATAGCTCAGCATAGTAACATACAAGTTAATTATCAGACAACGTATTAGTAAATACATTTTGGTAATAACACAAAAGTAATCCTGCAAATGCCATATTGACAACAGTAGTAAATACTTAGGTTTTTTTTAATCAATCAAGTAAAAGTTGTATAGAATGACAATGGCAAAAATGAGGTATAAGAGGTATATACCTTTCAAATTTTAAATTTATATAAAATACATTAAAGTGATAAAATATAACCAAGATACAGAAAATATGTCAATATAAATAATAAATTAACATTATTAATTCTGATAAATTCATGTTATACCTCACTCCAGATACTTCTTTGGGAGTTGTCAAACTACTTTACTATCTGGTGAAATGCTCTATTATCTTAATTCCACCTGATGGGGTCACAAAGAATATGTTCATCATTGGCATCTTGGCCAGAGATTGAACCTTGAAAAGAAAAAGAAAAAAAGAAAAGAAAAGTTTCAGTAAAACTTTTTTTTTTTTTTTTTTTTTTTTTTTTTTTTAAAGAACAAAAGAGACCAGAACTTCAGAAAGGGAGACAATACTATGATGAAAAAATTATCACATTAAATTTAATCTAGACTTTTCTTAAAAAGAAAAAATACTTGTTCTATTTCATACATATTAAAGTGTTGCTGTCTGTTAAAACCACATATTTCAATAATGACAAGAAATTAACCTTGCCTTGCAGAGCAGGTATAGTTTTTTTTTTTTTTCCTTAAATAATAATAGTTTTTATTTACCAGATATTTGCATGGGTAATTTTACAACATTGACAATTGCCAAAACTTTTTTTTCCCAATTTTTCCCCTCCTTCCCTCCTCCCTCCCTCCCCCCCCCCCCATGGCAGGTCAACCAATACAAGTTAAACATGTTAGAGTATAAATTAAATACAATATATGTATACACGACCAAACATATGTTTTGCTGAACAAAAAGAATCGGACTTTGAAATAGTATACATTTAGCCTGTGAAGGAAATCCAAAATGCAGGTAGACAAAATTAGAGGGATTGGAAATTCTATGTAGTGGTTCATAGTCATCTCCCAGAGTTCTTTTGCTGGGTGTAGCTGATTCAGTTCATTACTGCAGAACAGGTATAGTTAAAAGTTAAATCTCAGGGAAAGATTTAACTGTTTTCTTGTCAAAAATAATTCCTCTCTCCAGGAGTTAGATCACTCTTGAATATTACCACAGTGAGAAAAAAAAAAATTAACAAATTTACAAAATAAATTATCTTAAAGTGAAAACAAAGAACTGAAATTCTATACTCCTTTAGATAAACCCTCAAAAAAAAAAAAAAAAAGCCTTTAGACTTACTCAAATGTTGTTTTTCAATGCCTGACTCTTCATAATCCTATGGACCACAATATACCATTCTGATACGTCTTTTAGCATTTCAATACTAGTCATGGGATTTTCTTGGCAAATATATTGGAATGGTAAGCCATTTCCTTTTCCAGGGGATCACCTTTTGTCTAAATTCTACACCATAATCTGTCTGTTTTAGGTTACCCTGTAAAGCATAGCTCATAGTTTCACTGAGCTACACAAATCCCTCCAACTCCAGGCAGGGATACAGGGAAAGAGTTACCTAAATAGAAACCTAAAACAGCATAGTACTTTATCAGGTTCTCATAGCTGTAATTCCTGTCTGGGGGGGCAGAGTTTAGAAATAAAGGGGAAGGAAAACAAATAATACCACACCACACCAACACCTTTTACCTTTCTCTTCATTTTACTAGGTGGAAATTGTCACCTTCTGGCCCAGCATCATCAGTAAAACACTCTCACAAAGAACACCTTTCAAAAAGGTCAGCACTTTTTCAAAATGTAAAAACAACTTTTGGGTACCCTCCCCCATTGCCTCATAGGTAAAACAAGATTTGCTTAATCTTGAGCCTTCATCCATTAAGTAGACAGTTTTCCAGTCTTCCTATCCTTCTTAAAAAGAGGGTATTGTCCTTGAAATCTGAAAGATTCAGATTCCTCTATCTTTGTGAGATTAAAAGTAAAAGCCAAATTAGGGTTAAAAAAAAAAAAACACACAAGAGAAACCAAGGTAAATAAGAAGATTCCTTTAGACTAAGTTATGTGAGTCTAAAGATTTTTTTATTTTTAAGATCAGTCTTATTAGAATCCTGGCATGTTATCAGAGCCTTAAATTTAGAAAAGGAGAACAAGGGAAAGAACTGAAACAAAGTATAACTGGAGTTGCTGCTCAGACTCTTTTTTTAATGTATAAATTGAGTAAAAGAGTAGCAGCTGTTACTTAGTCACCGTTTAATCATCTTATTCAATCAACTAGGAAATTGTTTAAGTCTTGAAAGACAATCTTCTCTTCATGAAACTCTTGGGCATCCAAGATACATTATGTTCTCTCCTTGAGAGAAAAGGCCCAATCCTGGAGATTCTGCAACTCACTCCTTATCTAGTGTTTTAAGATTGGTATTGCAATTTCCCTACAAAAAACCCAAGAAGGTATGTCAGAGGCATTTTATAGGCAACAACTTCCAGGTGCCTCTAGACAGACCTGGTTGTAGTCTATACTGACAGAGATAAAGTTCTATTGCAAGGCTGAAATATATATCAGGCCTTGGTCAATAAGAAGTAACCATTATTCCTTAAGGACAGTAGAGAGGGGCACCCCCTAGCTGCCACCTGTCTGTTACATTAGCACAGGAACAAAAATAAATTGAGAAAGGTTTGAAAACAACAAGGATAAGGAACATATTTCTTCCTTTTAGATTTGGAGGATATTGTCTAAAATGAAGTAATGTTAAGAGAGGAAAAGACAAGACCACTCCACCACCACCCCCTTCTACACTTTACTAATATGATCCTAACCAACAAGAAGACAAAGACCAATATCACATCTTTATGACAAGCTCTTATTGGCTTACTTAAAAGGGGTACAGTGGATAGAGCACCAGCCTTGAAGTCAGGAGGACTCAAGTTCAAATCTGACCCTCAGACACTTAACACTTTCTAACTGTGTGACCCTGGACAAGTCACTTAACCCCAACTGTCTCAGGAAAAAAGGAAAAAAAAAAAAGACAGTAGAAGCCATATTCAATCTATAATAAATGGGGGTATCTTTTTTTAAAGGAGGTTTCCCATGACCTTGTATGTTTATTTTCCCATATTTTTGGTGAGGTAATTGGGGTTAAGTGATTTATACACACAATAAGTGTCTAAGGCTAGATTTGAACTTGAGTCTTCTTCCACTCAAGGAAAGCTAGATGTTTCAACTGATAAGGCACTGGGTCTAGAGTATTCTTAATTCTAACCTCAAATAGTAACTGTGTGACTAAGCCTTAATCTACTTTAGAAAGAAATGACAAACCACTCCAGGACCCTTGCCCAAAAAAACACATAGACAATATGGTCAATGGAGTGGCAAAGAATTGGATTCAATTTGTTATGCCTCAGTTTCCCTGAATTATAACACCTCAGTTTCCCTAGTGGCATCCCACCTCCCCTTCCTGGCCATTAGGACTGAGATAATTAGGGCTATGGAGCTCTGGCCACTCTGGCATTCCAAAGAATCATAAAACTCCAGATGGCTTATCTCAAATGTTTGGGCATTTTTCTAGCTGAGACTTCCTGTCTCCTAGCTTCTTCATTCCCAACTTATCAGTTTTTTCATCACATCCCAATCTGTCAGAATTAAAAAGCACTCACCAGTGCTCTGCTCTTTCCCCCTTTATTAAAAACCCTCTACCCTCTGTTTTGCCTCAGTTTCTTCAACTACAAATTGAACACCAATAACTTCTTGACTCCTATTCTAGCTACTTCTAATTAATGCATACAAAGCAGTTTAGAACAGTACGAGGCAGCATACAGTTATATGCTGGATTATATGCGCTCTGAAGAGTGTAAAAGTTTAGAAAAGAAAAATCAGAATACCTAGAGTAGTGAGTGTTACTATCTCAACTTGAGGTGAGCCTTAAAGAATGAGTAATATTTGAACAGAAGAGAAAAAGAAACATTTAATTTTGGTGAGGAGAAATAAAAGCATAAACATACACATGACATAAAAGGAATTATAAAAGACAAGGACAGAAGGAGTTCTGAGAGACCATTTGATCTATCCCTTATCGGGTTATTAAAGAGTTCCTCTCTCAACAGAAGAACTAAGGAATAAGCTTTAAACACAAGCGGAGAACAAACGCTGAAATATGAACCTAGAAATGATCTATCTTTAAAACTCGCAATCCAGGGGAGAGCGCGAACGCAGTCCCCCACTACCACAAATTATGCAGTCGAGTTTCCCGCATTTGGGGAAATCGCAGGGGTCAGCCCATCCGGAGTGCAATGGATAAGCCTCGCCCTGGGGAAACCACCTTCGTGATCATGGAATCACCCCTGCCAGGTAAGTATGCTCTGAAACACCACGCTCGCCCTCTCCATCCGCACATTCTCCCTTTATACACACGGTCACCTAAGTAACATTTACACATCCCGCACAACAACTTTCATCCACGCAAACTATATAAATCACAAAGTATTTCAAACGAAACAACATAGTAGCTAAGATCTTCTGACCCTCAAATTTATATTTTCCAGGAGTAACTGGTCGGAGAAAACTGGACCGCAAGTCCTCTTCATCTGCATACTGCTTTCCCTTTTGTGACTTTACTTATTCAACTTTGTGCAACATTTGACATTTCATCTCAATGGAACAAGATCAGTTGCATTTTATGTCAGATTGGTTTCGTTTTGTTTTTTATTTTATACCTAGTTTACAATTATGCCGGATCTCGATTCTCCTCCCTTCTCTTCACATTTCCGAATCTGCCCCAAATCAAGCCACGCCTCTTTCATGAAGCCTTTTCTAAATCCCTCAGTCTCGGAAGCAGACTATGAACTCTGAATCTGGCCATCACCTCTCTCACCTCCTGGTCCGACTCCCCACTTCAGCACTCTCCCCTTTTCACCTCATCTCTCATTCACCTGTCAAGCTGATTTCCCCACCACTTCACTCCCCTCCTCGGTTGATTCAAGTAGCCGGCTCTTTCTCGCCCCGGGATAAAATAGAAACCCTTCGGTTTGGCTTTTTGAAAGCCCTTCCCAAAATGGCCCCAGTCTGTCTTTTCCGCCAAGAGTTATTCTTTCTCTTGCAATACTCTACACTTCAGTCAATTCCTCCACTTCCCAGAGAGCACTCATCTGCCCTCTTAGGGTCTTTGTCCTGAGCCTACAAAGTACTCCCTCCTCACCTACCAATTCTTAAGATACCTTGTTTCCCTCAGGGCTCTCTTCAGGATCATCTTCTACATAAAGCCTTTCCAAATTCTTCTCCCAAAATTCACGACCTCCCCTAATTTTTAAAATTATACTTTTGTATTATTATGAGCTTGACAAACATGAACAAAGTTGAACATTTCTATGTACAAACAGAAAACGACAGATAATTGTTTATGAAACCTTGAATTACAATACACTTTGGAGTTAATTGTTTTTTTAAATAGATGAACAAATTCGATATGCTCCTTCCAATGTTATTTTACCGTTGAGATTGGGAAGAGAACCCCAAAAGTTTTGGGTCACAGACCAACGTCATGAAGTATTTCAAAAGAATTTGCAGGCTTGAACCCATTTCTTAGTCAAGGGACAAAATTTATTGTAATTATAATGCCAATTACAGCGGATTAAATTCAAAAAAAATTAGTAAGGGATTGAGGGAAAGGAGATAATTTATACAATTTGGATCAGAGCTTCATGTTACTTATTTGCTAATTCTATGGCTTAAAGGCAGGTTTAAGGGTTGGTCTATTCACTATTGTCTCAGGAACTCGGTTTTTACTGACCAACAGATTATCAATCTGACAGTAATGTTTGTAGAACTATTCTAAAACCAGAAAACTTTTAAATCATTGACAGGTTATTAGAACAAGAACAAGAGCATTCTTAGGTCAGAGAGCTTCAGGATTACTAATATATCTAAGGGAAGAAATATTATTACATTCTTAGGCCAGAGGACTTTTACAATCATTGACTGACACTGTTGGACCAAGAGCACTCTTAGATCAGAAGGCTTCAGAGTTACTGCTGTCTCCCCAATATCACTGATGCTCTGTGCCTGTATCTAAACTACCTTCTCTTTTTTTTTTTTTCTTTGTAGCACATTTGTTAAAATGTTTCACTGATGCTCTTTCCAATTTTTTTTTGAATCATCACTATAATAACCCCCCAAAGTCCTTCCTTGTAACAAATAAGCTTACTTTAAAGAAAAGCAACATACATCTGTGCCTACACACTCCATGTCAGAAAATCTCTTTCATTCTAACCCTCTCTGCTAGGAAGTGGGAAGCCTTTTCCCCTAAAAAAAAAAAAAAAAACAAACAAACAAACAAAAAAAAAAAAACCTTGTTATTTTGTATATGTTCTGTATGTAATTATTTTGTACACATTATCTCATGGATAACATGTTGCTAAATAGATGTTTATTTTATTGACTACAGTTTGAACAAAAGTAGAAAGTAAATAAAACTGATTAAAAAAAAAAAACAAAACCTGTGTAAGCATACTTGTGACATCCATCACCCATCCAGGCCATATATTGTAACGAGCTGTGTGAGCTGAGTGAATATTATTCACTACCAATGGGGGTACACCCCCTCCTTCTTTCCTTTCCCCAAGATTTTAAACTTTTTTCTCCCTGTGGCTTCAGAAAATTCAGTTTCGAAGAATTCTAGTCTTCTGAGTTTCCTGACTCAAGAGATCGAAGAAGCTCCACTCACGCCATTTGAAGTTATTGATTCTAAGTGATAAAAGATCATTCATCTTTAGGAGGTAACTAGTCTGTTGATTATTCCCTGTTAACTAATTCAGTTACAGGGATAATAAATTGTTCTCATCTAGAAAACCCTCAAGAAATATTTTCCAGAATAACAACTGCTTAGAACATCAGAAAGATATGAGTCTTTGAGCTCCAAAGCCCTAGCTTTTTTTTACTCCTGAAGACACTATAGTCTCCACTTGTTGTAAAAACAAATAGTAGACTCCCTGTTTTTCTTTTTTGATTTCTATTAGTCACAGCAGCATATCCAATTAATGCCGTGCTTGAAGAACTGCAGAATAGCAATTTTAGGTGAAAACACTTGAATAGACACACCTGCCAAAACCACAGAAGCATCTCTGCTATAAAACCTATCTTGTCATTAGAAGAGGGGAAAGGAGAAAGGCTGAATTACTCTTATTTCTGTTACCCATTGTTGTAAGGCTCTATTTGTTTTTCCCTGAATGTTGGACCTATTTGGGGATTCACAAAAGATAATTGAAAAGTGGAATTGAGCAGATTCTGCTCTTGAGATAACTTCCTATCTTAAGCATCAATAACCCTCTACAGAAGTGGTTTTGTAGTCAATCCACCACCATAGCCAGGAAAGAAAAGAAAATAAAAGAAAAAAAAAAGACATAAAATTTACAAATTGTCATAAAAGGAGATTCTTTATAACCGGTACCATAGGTCTTGAAACGAATGAAAAGAAGATGCGCTGTTCTTCAGGTCAGGCTCCTGGGTTAGGGTTCCACAAACTACGTGACACTAAAAAAGGAAAAGGTGGGGAAAAAAAGGTGAACATAGGCTCCAAGTGGCAACTCCTAGAGTCTTGAAAGGTGATTTGTTACAGCTCCCTTGACTACATGGAGTGCTGCAGTCTCTTATGAGATGGTAGAGAGGATTGGGGAATGGAGGAAAAACTGATACAATCTCTCCCATTGCTCCCAGGCATTAGCACTACTCTGACAATAGCACTGCTGCTTAGTATGGATTGGGATAAATGGCTTGCTGTTTAGGAGAGAAAATGAATTTTTGCACAGACTTACTCCTTTTCTTTGAGATTCTACAAAGAAATGTAGAATATCACAAATTGAATGACTTTAAAGGGAATTTTAGAAGGATTCAGTCATTAAGTAGAAGAGCCTCAGTAGTTAAGCTTCAGCTTAACATTTTCACTACATATGCATGCATAAGTTATCTCATAAGGAATATCAATATTTATATTTAAAGATGATAGTTACATAAACCCCAAATTAGCAGACACATTCTTATAGACATTATGAAGAAGTATATAGTACTTCCAAGTAATATGCTAACTTTCTTCAACTTTCTGCCTCCCTCCCCTGAACCATGCAAATTAAGCTAGTATTGTAGAGCTTTGCTCAGCTGAATCAAATCTGGAGGTGTGAAATATAGGATCCTACTCTATTCCAATTAATATTAATCGGTTTGATATTTTACATAAATAATATAGAAATAATTAGATAAGATAGTGTCTTATAGTAGGCCTTTTTAGGAGGCCTCAAACTTTAATGTTCCCTACTTGTTTACCTCTTATGAAGCTCACTTGTGGATCAACAAAAATGCCAACAAAGATATCTGCATCTTGTCTTACTTGAATTCCATGTCCAAACCTAGCATAGGTGTGATACCTTGATTCTTTGAAAAATCCCCCAACTTATTTTTGAATCTCTGGATCATCTTTTCTTACCCAATGTGAGCAGTTGACCATCTTATGATCACTATCTTATGGTCACCAGAGATGACTCTCACCCATCTTGATTCTTTGGCTCTCCAGAGCATGGTCTATTAATTTGATTATGTATTTTACCATCCATCTTTAGTATATTTGAGTATTGAATTCTATCTTTAAAAAAAAAGTCTTGAACACCAAATAGATAATTTTGATTATATTAAGTTAAAAGGTCTTTGTACAAACAAAACTAATGCAGACAAAATTAGAAGGGAAACGATAAATTGGGAAAACATTCTATATTTAAGAGTTCTGATAAAGGCCTCATTTCTAAAATATATAGGGAATCAACTCAAATTTATAAGACTTCAAGCCATTTGCCAATTGATAAATGGTCAAAGGATATGAACAATTTTCAGATGAAGAAATTAAAACCATATCTAGTCATATGATCGGATACTCTAAATCACTAATCAGAGAAATACAAATTGAGACAACTCAGAGATACCTATGACACACCTCCCAGATTGGCTAAGATGACAGGAAAAGATAATGATAAATGTTGGAGGGGATGTGGGAAAACTGGGACACTGATACATTGCTGGTGAAATTGTAAATGAATCCAGCCATTCTGGAGAACAATTTGGGACTACTGTCAGAAAGTTATCAAACTGTGATCCAGCAGTGTTTCTACTGGGCTTATATCCCAAAGAGATCTTAAAAGAGGGAAAGGGACCCATTGTGCAAAAGTGTTTTTGACAGCCTTTTTTGTAGTGGCAAGAAACTGGAAACTGAGTGAATGTCCATCAGTTGGAGAATGGCTGAATAAGTCATGGTATATGAATGTTATTGTTCTATCAGAAATGATCAGCAGAATGATTTTAGAAAGGTCTGGAGAGACATGTACTGATGCTAAGTGAAATGAGCAGAACCAGGAGATCATTACACATGGCAACAACAGGACTATAGGAGGATCAATTCTGATGGACATGACTCCAGCAATAAGATGATTGAGGCCAGTTCCAATAATCTTGTGAAGAAGAGAGCCTTTTATACCCAGAGAGAGGATTGTGGGAACTGACTGAAAAACAAAATTTTTATATATTGCCATCTTATGCCTCTCAGGCTATAAAAGTTAAAGAAAAGATAGATCCATTTTTGTTAGTCAATTAGTTATGTATATATGTCCTACTTTTCATGACCCCATTTGGGATTTACATGGTAAAGACTCTGGAGTGGTTTTGTTATGTCTTCCATCAATTCTTTTTATAGATGAGGAAACAAAGGTAAATAGGGTTAAATGCCTTGTCCACTAAGGTCCAATTTGAACTCATCCGTTCTGACTCCAAAACTGATACTCTATCCACTTTGATACCTAGCTTCTCCTGCCTATAATTCCATACTTTCTTTAATGTTATAAAAGTTGAACAAATGAAAAACTCATAATCTTTTATAACCCTTAAGAAAACAACTTTGTCTAACTCTATATGTAAACTAAGTCAGGTTACAGATTAAACTATATTAAAAGGATTCACAATAGACTGAAGAGTCCAATTGAATGTCCTCAAAGAGTCAGGGACAGTTAAGATTCTTCCTATGGCTTCTTATCTGAGAAATGTTTAAAATTCTTAAGTAAATTTTTACATCCCATGAGACAGCTTTTGTTCAGGTTAGATTAATGTAAAAATAAACTTTTAGTTAACCAAAAGGAATAGTCCTGACTCCCAAATAAGAAAGGGAAATAAAAAAGTCTTATAACAATGCTTGATGTTTATTCAATCTCCTCACCTAATGTCCTCCTTTTGCTCTTGCTCTTGCTCTCCATTCCAGTCCTTCCTCCACTAAGCTATCCATATGAGTTTCCTAAAGTTCAGCTCTATTAATCAACTGGACTCAGATCTGACATCAATCAATTGGACTTGAACCAGCTTCTAACCTGTGAGTGGCTTGAACTGAAACATCATACTAGAGACAGGAGAATCAGGACACAAGTAGAAGTTTAATTTCAGAGTGAGGAAAACCATACTTGCAGGCAGAAGGCCACCCACCTCCTAAGAAGGAAGGCCAGATGGGAACCTTGAAACAGGTAGGTACCCAACACAAACATTCTTAGATCTTGAGATAGTTCTGCTTTTTAGTATGTCTTGGGATAATACAGGTATTATTGGATCTCCGTGGAAATAGCCATTGTGTTAAGTTTTAGCCACTCTGAAAGGTACAGCAATGGAGTTTTGTGACAGAAACAGTAATTCAGTACCTGTCAATGACAAGGAATAAGGATTGTGAACATGTGGTTGATGGCTCTGGGAAATGAGGGACTAAATCTCTCAGTGAACACCTGCTGCTACTCCAAGCAATACACTTTGTCAGAGGATGATATCCTGAGAGCAGTGGATTATTGTATGCCAGATTTAGTGTATCCTAACCCAGCCTGCTTGCTGGGATTTAGCTCTAGGAAACGGGGTATCTCCAAAATATTTTGACACGTATATCCTCCAGTAACTCCCCAGTTATGTCTGGGATGAAATATAAAATCCTATTTGGCTTTTGACACCCTTCATTATCTGGCCTTTTCTTACCTTTCCAGTCTTACCTCTTACTCATCTCCACATACTATGTAGCACAAGGCAATTGATCAGCCTTTTTCCTGTTCCTGAAACCTGTCTGGAATTATCTTCCCTATGGTTGCGAGAATAGAGAGAAGGAGATCCCCTAACAGCAACGGGATCCCCTTGGCACGTGGCAGGCTTTGTGAAAGAAAGAATTCGAAAACCCCAGTGACTACAGGCACAAGATTTGTTACAGAGAATGGGATTTAATTACACTAAGAAGCCAGCTTGCTAGGAAGGCAGACTTCTCAATGGGCAAGGAATACAGCAAAGGTGTACACTGAGGAGACAATATATTCAACAGTAGGCAAGGTCCTGTTAGGACATCTGCAAAGATGTCTGGGCACACAGCCCTAGATATATTGGGACTGCTTTGATCTGTGGCTCGGAACTGGGAACCTAATCTCTGGATGAATCTGTGAGACTACTTTTTCAATTCAATTTAATTCAGAATTAAATGAGATTACTTATCATGAGAGTTTCCTTTATGGACATGAAGGTGTGCCCCTCCTTGGGGAGAGTTTGAGTCCCGGAATCACCCTTCTCCCACAGATTAAAGGGGACACAATTTCAGGGGCCCCCCAAAAGTTGAAGAGGATATAATTTACATCATGGTATCCAACCCATAGGTTCCCAGGCTTCCAAGTCTTAAAAGCGTAGCTTTTGGGGAAAATCTTTTCTACTCTTCCTTAATTCTAGTGTCTCCATCTGTTCATTTTCTCCACTTGCATGATGGAGCTGTTTGCACTTTAGGTTCCCTGGTTGGACTGTGAGCTTCTTGAGAGCAGAGATTAGCAGGGCACTCCTTTAACCTCTAGTACCACACGGTGCCTGCCTTGGAGTAGACTGCTTAATGTTTCTTGACTGACTGAAGTTGCTTACATTTTAATGAATTTTCGAAACTAGTGATTTGCTATATGGGCAGGAGTGACATGAGGACTGATGAACTGTGTGCAGTTGGTATGTTTCACAGGTGGTTTGATTGTCGAGTTTAAGGCTTGACTGTAGGCAGAGTGGGCGGCGTGGAGCGGCCGGTTCCTCCGGAAGGCCGCTAGGAATCTGGGGGCCTGAGAGGCCCTTCCAGGGAGATGGGTTTCTCTATAGCTTTTTGGCCGGAAATGGGGAGGGAATAGAAGCTTAAAGTTTTGTGGAAAGAGTATTTGACCCCCAATCCGCCTGTCAGGGATCTGTGTGCTTTTTCAGCTCCTATTCCGCCCCCTGCAGGGAAGCCATTGGTCGACTTAGTGCGGAAGTGAAGGGGTATGCAAATGAAGAGTTGTCAAGCAGGCAAGGTTTTGTGGATACTGGGAGAGTGCCTTCTTGTATGAAGAAAGAGCTAAGATTTATTAAAAATACGTTTTCTGTTGTGTTGTTGGAGGCTTTTTTGTTCTATGGAAGCGGACGTCTGTCTACTGAAGTGTATGTTGGGGTTTAGGATGTATCATAGAAAGAGGGTGAGGGTTGGCGGTGTGGATTAGTCGCCATGTGTGTTAAAGGGTGTATTGGTGAGGGTGTAGGGGAGCGGCGGCTACAAACCTTTATCGCTTCTCGGCCTTTTGGCTAAGATCAAGTGTAGTATCTGTTCTTATCAGTTTAATATCTGATACGTCCTCTATCCGAGGACAATATATTAAATGGATTTTTGGAGTTAGGAGTCGGAATAGGAGCTTGCTCCGTCCACTCCGCGCATCGACCCGGTATTGCAGTACTTCTGGGAACGGTGCACCTCCCTCTGGGAGAAGTTTTGGGTTTCTAAAGTAAGTTTTGTCTTTATACATGTTTAAAGGCTACTTTAGCGTGAGTGGGTTTACTGATTTCGAAACAAGTTACGATTTCTGCGTGGTAGAGGTGTTTTTCTATTCCTTGCTGTGGAACTAGCGTTTCTGCTCTTATGCGGTCTTTAGCGGTTGCGTCCGCATGGTTTTAACGTATATGTTTTAGTTCCTGCTTGCCTTTTCTCACTACAGCCGGAGAGCATCGTTACCACTTTTGTTTATATGAAAGCTATCTCTACTTAGGCCTGTGATTTGAGTTTTTTAGCATTCTATATATTTACCTGTCCGTAAATATGTGCATGCAGGGATTTAGACATTTATATGCTGGTTGAAGGTGACGTCATAAACTAATAAATTCGCGGAAATTACTTGTTTAATCTATAAACAGAGAAAGTTAAGAATCACACAAGTTAGGAGAAATAAAGTAGACTAATAATAATAGTTTAAAATTAACGTTTTTCACAATTTAAGTCAATTTAGAACTTGAAGGGAAGCTATAGTAGAATTAAGGATTTATATGTGTTTTTTTTTTTTTGTTTTTTTTTTTTTTTTAACATTTTCTTATTCAGGAACCACCCCTAGTCAATCAGTTTTTGAAGGACTTGATAGATGTGATTGCCCAAATATTCTGGGACTTGTTTCTCAGTCTTCCACAACAGAACTGGAAGAGTTTACTTATGTGAACAGAATCTGATCTATGTAAAATTCTTGCCCTTGGAAAGTAATTCTATGACCTTGCAGCAGCCCCTCTTTTGGAGTTTAGGCTAATCCTCAAGAAGAAAACCAATCCGAGTGGTATAAGAAGAGGTGAATTCCTTTGTCCAGATTTCTGGAGTCTATTGAGAGTCCTAATCAAGCCACATTCTTAAGAGACTGAAGGCTTTCTACGTCTATATTCTTATTTGAAAGTCTAGATAGATACTCTAGAGAATGCCTGTGACAAGAACAAGGCGCTACAACTGTTATTTACATCTATTTTGGCAATTGTCATTGATAATTTGTTATTGACTACCCTGTTACTATAAATATCTTGTTATTGCTAGTTAAGATGAAGTGAAATGCTGAAAATATTGACTATGCATTAACCCTGGAAGGTATACAGCATTACCTGGAGGTAGCTGGTTTAATAAATGAAAATTGCAAAGCAAATCTTCTGCCTGGCCTCGGATATTCATTCACACTCTTGGTGTTCATTGGAGCTGGACTCCAACAGATCTCCCTGATTTTATCTTTGAATTCTGAAACAATTGACTTATAACAGAGACTCTCAAGCCTGGCCCAATAGGGGAACAGCCTCCAGGTTCAGCTCAGAAGCATACTCTAGGAAACCAGGCTGTTTCCTGAAAAGATCAGGCAATGCTAACCCCTGCAAACATAAGGGGCACCTGTGCTCAAAGCTAAGGGTCAGAGCTGCACAAGAAACTTAAGACAGTATCTTCTTTAATCCAAGAGGAGCTTGACCATAAAAGAAAAAAAAGGGGGGGGGGAGGAATAACAAAAGAAAAGAAAATGAACAAGAAGCAGAAAAGAACCTTGATCTTAGAAAGATACTATGGTGACAGAAAAGACCAAAACACCAGTTCAGACAAAGTCAAAAATGTCCACAGAAGAAATGTCAAAGAGTGATATGAATTGGTCTATATCCCAAAGAGGCTTCTTGAAAGGTGTCATAAAAGACTTTAAAACTCAAATAAAAAAGATAGAAGAAAAAATGAACAAAGAAATGAGAGGTATACAAGAAAAGCTCAACATCTTGAAAAGAAAGGCAATTCCTTAAAAATTATAATTGACCTAATTAAAAAAAAATTCAATGAAGAAAACAACAACTTCAAAAGTAAAATTAACCAAATAGAAAAAGAAATATTACACATTACACAGATATTACACATATTAAATACTAGAATGGGGCAAATGGAAGCCAATAACTCTATGAGACAGCAAACATCAATCAAACTAAAAAGAATGAGAAAATGGAAGAAAGTGAAAATTACTTCATTAGAACAATCAATCTGTGTTAGAGTCAGGGGCAGATCTTAAGGGCAGAGTATAAGAGGCACTTGGAGGCTTATTCTGCCTGAGCCTGATGACAAGGCATTGAAGGTATTGAGTAAGCCTCTTTAATGAGGAAAAGCCTCCTCAATCTTGCTGATCATGCTCAAACTCGTGCACTCTCAGTCATGTGACCTGGGGATTATAAAAAGGGGGTTGCAGAAGTGGGAGAGGAAACTCCAGAGGAACTGGGGGGAACTCCAGAATGGAAGGAAGAACTCCGGAGGGTAAGCTAGAGGGAACATTAGGGAACACTATGTAAAGAGTTATTCAAGACCTATTGCCACATACTTGAGTGACTCGGGTGGTCTGCGGGGGAACCTCTAAAGAGGTAGCTCATTGATTGAGATAATCAGAGCCGAAGACACCTTTAGACCTGGAGAAGGTAAGAAACCAGTTGACCCCTGCTGAAATAAGCAGCTGGGAGTTAATGAATCTGGAAAATAGATGTAGAACAGACAATTTACAAAGTATTGGTGTACCTGAAGGGCATGACCAAAAAAAAGAGCCTGGATAGCATTCTTCAAGAGATCATCAAGGAAAACTGCCCCAATATTATAGAAACAGAGGGGGAAATACTCATTGAAAGAATCTGCTGATTACCTTTGGGAAAAGATCCCGCAAGGAAAATCCCAAGGAACATTGTTGTGAAACTCCAGAACTACAATCTACAGGAAAAACAACAACAACAACAAAACTACAAGGTCTACCAGTGGTCCTCAAACTTTTTAAAAAGGGGGCCAGTTCACTGTCCCTCAGACAGTTGGAGGGCCGGACTATAATAAAAACAAAAACTCACACTCTGTCTCTGCGCCTCAGTCCATTTGCCATAACCCAGAAGTCCACATAAACATCCTCAGAGGACTGCATCTGGCCTGCGGGCAGTAGTCTGAGAACCCCTGGTCTAAACAAAAACAATTCAAATATCTTTTTTTTTTTTTTTTTTTTTTTTTTTTTTTTTTTTGAGGCTGGGGTTAAGTGACTTGCTCAGGGTCACACAGCTAGGAAGTGTTAAGTCTGAGACCAGATTTGAACTCGGGTCCTCCTGAATTCAAGGCTGGTGCTCTATCCACGGCGCCACCTAGCTGCCCCAAACAATTCAAATATCAAGGAGATTCTGGCAGCTTGTATAATAATATATCAGAGGGCCTGGAATACCATATTCCAGAAGGCAAAGAACCTAGCCTTAAATCCAAGAATTAACTACCCAGCAAGACTGAGCATTATCTTTTAGGGTAAGAGATAGATCTTCAATGAAGAGACTTTTAATCATTTTGATTGAAAAAAAAAATGTCTTCTCAATCACCCTCCCAGTTCCCATATGGCCTTCCCCTCCTATTTTCCTTCAGGGTAAGATAGAATGCATATTGAATGTACATGTTATTTACTGTTTGAATCAAATGTTGAGCCAATGTTCGAGATAGGCTAAAATGAACTCTGGTTAACAATTAATGATAGAAGAATTTTCTAATGAGAGGTAGGCCTATTAGAATAGGTAAAAGGCTGATTCCGATCGTTCAGATGTTCAGATCAGAGACAAAAACAGCCTCATGTTAAACAGGAGCACCCCCTCCCCAGGCAATCGATCATTGAGTAAGGGCAGAAAAAGAATTAATCTGCATGAACTGAGCTGAAAACATCTACTGTACAACCAAAGTCTCAATGAAAAAAAGTGAAGATCCAACGAGAATTCCTAGAAGAGGCAGAGAGAGAGAGAGAGAGAGAGAGAGAGAGAGAGAGAGAGAGAGAGAGAGAGAGAGAGAGAGAGAGAGAGAGAGAGACAGACAGACACAGACACAGACACAGACACAGACACAGACACAGAAAAGAGGTGGAATGAAGGCAAGGCCTAAGTGCATGAAAGTGCCCCGTGACTGAAAGTTTGTGTTATTTCCCAAAAGTATCATCTGAGGGTTGCTGGTGGCACATCTTGATCACGTTTCCCTAGCAGAGACGTTCTTTGTCTTTCATTTTAAAAGAAGGCTTATAACATCAAGGGACTTTGTGTGTGAACTGGGATTCATCGAGGCCCTCGTGGAAACGAGTTGCCCTTACCAACTCTCTCTCAGTCCCTGAAGTGCAGTGGCAAGCAATAAGTCAAGAGAAATTATTGCCCTCTGCCCATTTGATCTAGAGGCAATCCTCCTGTTGTGGGAGGTAACTCGCAGCCAATTCAGGTTAGTGTTAGCAGGCAGGTGACGAGGCACTGCGTTTGAGGCAGTGTCAGGTGAAGTGGGAGGGTTGACTGTTTTTGTTCTGGACTGAGTTAGTTGCAGGATAAAGATCAGAGAAACTGCAAAAAAGTTCTAAAGTGAGACACAAGAGCTCAGACTGCCGTGTACAAACTTAAGTTTTAATTGCTTTTCCTTGTGTGTCCGGCAACCTCAGGCAGGTGGGCAAGGACAGCGAGAACGAAAACACTGGCATCCTCCGCCACAAGACAGTTTCCGGCTAACATAAGGAGAGAAATTGACCACATCTTTCTTTTCTCAAACACAAATCAATCCCCGGAGGGAAGTGCACCGTTCCCAGAAGTACTGCAATACTGGGTCGATGCGCGGAGTGGACGGAGCAAGCTCCTATTCCATCTCCCAAGATCAAAAATCCATTTAATATATTGTCCTCAGATAGAGGACGTATCAGATATTAAACTGATAAGAACAGATACTACACTTGATCTTAGCCAAAAGGCCGAGAAGCGATAACCACCTGCTCCCGACCTCCCCTCGCCCTTCCCCACCGCACCCTTTTCCACTCGCGCCCACTGCAAAAACGCTGACCCGGCCTCCACCGCCCTGCTCTACCTGCCTACACCCGACAAAACCGCGGCCAGCCGTGCGCCTTGACCCGACCACACCAGCGCCTAGAAGCACGCCACAAAACCGACCTTGGCCACGTTGGGCCGCTTTCTTGGGGCAACAAGACACTTTCCCGCGGCCCACAAACCCTTGCCTACGGGCCTGCTCAACATTTGCATAGCTCTCCACCCTCCCGCGCTTTCCCTTTCCTTTTCCGCTCGATTTCCCCTCCCCCTTCCTCCCTTTCTTCTTCAAAGCTCTTCTAAAGCGAAACCCAGCCGGCCGGAAGAGGCGCCAGGGCCCTCTGCTCCCCTGGATCCAGAACCAGCACTTCTCCGAAGTCCTGAAGTCCTCCCTCACGGGCTTCTTTAAAGGCCCCACCGCCTGGTCAAACCCTGGCAGGAGGGAGAGAGGGGGAGAAGCAAGCAAGCATTTACAGATGGAGCAATATTCCCGGGCAGAGGGAATAAGTGAGAGGAACAAACCACTCCGCTTCCCCCTCCCAAAAACCCATTTCACTTTTAGTGCTCGGTTAGATGACCTAGCAGGTTTTCGACCGACAACCACGGCCGAATCCCTTCAGAACAGACCAGCCAAGTCTTTGTCATCATCAATAATCCTGGAGAGCAGCGACTTGTCTTTTGCCCCTCATTTAATCGCCACCTTTAGCACAGCCTTGGCCCAGAGCAGGCCGATTCATCAGCGTTTCTCGTCTGGTGTTAACTGTGCTTTGTTGGATGGCTTTCTGATGGCAAGATGAGAGCTGGATGGGAAATTTGACATTCCAACCCAAGACTCAAAAGGAGCCCACAAAGGCGTGATGAGTGAGAAATCTTGAAGATGAGACCGGTAATGCAAAGGATGTCATCATTATCAACAAGGAAGCTAGGAGAGGAATTGAGTGAGACAGTGTGAGGCACTTAGGATGAGCTGATCTCAAAAGAAAATGGAAAGGTGAGAAGCAATAGGAAGGCTTACGCTCTCTGAACTGGTTCAAGAAGGGAAGAATATATATACACCAGGGATAGCAATTCATCTTCCTGAAATTAAAACCATTTCTAGTCATAAAAAAAAAAAATGCTCTAAATCCCTATTGTTTAGACCCATGCAAATTAAAACAACTCTGAGGTACCACTACATACCTCCCAGATTGGTTAAGAGCACAGGAAAAGATAAGGATAAATATTGGAGGGGATATGGGAAAACGGGACATTAAATACATTGTGGGTGGAGTTGCGAACTGATCCAACCTTACTGGAGAGCCATTTAGAACTGACCAAAGAGCAATCAAACCGTGCACACACTTTGATCCAGCAGGGTCTCTCCTGGCTCTGTATCCCAAAGAGATAAATGAAAATAATTAAAATATATTGTGTGTGTGTGTATATATATATATATGTGTGTGTGTGTGTGTGTGTGTGTGTGTATGTATGTATATATACATATATATGTATATATATACATACATATAGATAGATAGATAGATAGATAGATAGATAGATAGATAGATAGATAGATATCAAAAGGGGGAAAGGACCAACATGTGCAAAAATGCTTGTAGCAGACCTTTTTTGTAGCAGCAAGGAACTGGAGCATGTCCATCAGCTGGGCTCAATTTCCAATATCTTGCCAGCACAAGAAATGGCTACAACAAATATTTTTGTACCTCTGTTGTATCTTTTGCCTTTTTTTTTTTTTTTTTTTTTTTTAATTTCTTCAGACCTAGAAGTGGTTTTGCTGAGTTTGCACGGTTCGGGGACCCTTTGAGCATAATTCTCCAGACCATAGTCTTTCGTCACTTGCGTTTCACTCTAGCCCGGTCCCGACAAACCCCTTCCAGACACACAGGCAAAGATTTGACTCTCTGTAACACCGAAAATGTGGTTAAAAATGAACGCTGCATGAACATGCAAGGAACACTTTTCTGGTCCTACTCAGCCTGAGAAGGGGAGGTAAGAACGTATTTGAAAGGTTGGGACCTGAGCAAGGTTGGACCGAACCGTGCAGGAGAAGTTGGGAGACTTTTGGTAGGGAGAAAGATGAATGTTGCAGAGAAACACAGACACAGGCTTTGTTTTACTTTCCTTTGAAAGTCAGAATCAGGGGAAAGCGCGAACGCAGTCCCCCACTATCACAAATTATGCAGTCGAGTTTCCCACATTTGAGGAAATCGCAGGGGTCAGCCTATTCGGAGTGCAATGGATAAGCCTCACCCTGGGGAAACCATCTTCGTGATCATGGAATCGCCCCCTGCCAGGTAAGTATGCTCTGAAACAGCACGCTCCAGCGCTCCCTGCACACACACACACTCTAAACACAGGCTCACTCGAGCGGCGCTCCCACAGATCCATCACACACACTCCACACACAAAATCCACGCGCACACGCAACCCTCCGGCCTCCTCCACCTCGCCTCCGCCCCTCAGAACCTCGAAAATCCACCTTTACCACGCGCTAGCGCGTTTTTTTTTTTTTTCTTCTTTTTTTTTCTTTCTTTTTTTTCGAGAAAACACCTAAGCAAGCCTCCTCATCTGCATAATGGTCTGGTCCTTATTTATGTCACTCATCCAATCTGCCCTACAGGAGACTGCAGTCTATTACTGATAGCCAGCCGAATTTAGAAAAGTAAAAGATTAGCAACCGAGATCAAGCTAAATGATGTCGGTGACTTGCTTTGTTCTTTTTCTGTCTTGGACCTCACACCTCCAGAGGAATTGGCTCCCTTCTTGTATTCACCCATCTCCCCCAAGTCCATAGCAGCCCTTTTCCAACTTTCCAACCCAGAACGAGATACTCCATGATGAAGAAAGTGGAAGATGTGTAGTTAATTATAAAGTTTCAGAGCTCCTTCAGAGCAATTGCCTTGATAGGTTGGAGACACTTAATCAAACCATGCTTCCTGCTTCCCTGCAGTGGATTGGACTTTGAGCCCTGGAGACCTGATGCCACTAGGAGCTTTCCTCATTTATTGAAGATCAAAGAACAATACTATGAAAACTTGGCTCCACAGAAGTCAGTTTCTTTTTCTAAAGAGCCATCAAAGGCCTAGAGATGCAAGGACTTGTGCCCAGATTCCCACGGGGCATTCCATCCAGGACCCTCCTCTGATACCCAGCTCAAGTTTTGACACTCTTCCTTGCAAGATCTAACTTTCAAACTTTCAGGAAAGGTGATGGTTCTTCTTAAATTTCTCTCTGCTCAGAACACAGTTTTATTTTATTTTATTTTTTTTTTTTTTTGGTGGGTGGGAGGCACACTGATTGTCCCAGAAAGCCCTTATCCTTAGTAGGACTTTCTTTCCTGACCTTACAAGCTAACCTCAGTTGCAGTCCAGCAACGAGCCCGTCCAAAGAGAAGGCCTTGCTTTCCTGAGACCTTTTTTTTTTTTCTGATGAAGCCCTGTCAACCTGTCATAAATCCAAAACTTGTGTCTGGTGCTTAGTTTTGGTCACCTATACCATACAGCCCTGTCTAAAGCGCAAATGAATAAGTTTAGGATTGTGAAATCTGTCCTAACAGAATCCAAAATTAAAATTTTGATATTTTTATAGTTTTTTAAAACAGCTTTTACACTCTAATCTTAAAGGAAATATATCAACTTTTCTGGTTCAAAAAGGAAAGTGGTTGCTTTGAGGTATTTTAACCAGTATCAATTTGATTTACCTTTTCCATGCTACTATGAAACCAATCTACTGTGACAAGAGCTGGATTGGCGTTTTTCTCTTAAAATATTTTTTTCATTTTTTGGAAATATATATATTTCATTTCAGACTAAGAAGCAAAAAGGTTAGAAAGGCCTAGTTAATGAGTGTGAGAGAGAGAGAGGGAAAGAGAAAGAGATAGAGACAGAGAGAAAGAGACAGACAGAGAGTATTAATATAGGAGAGAATGGGGTAAGAGTTTAATAAACAAAGGCGGCTGGCTGCCTTTTTTGTGAGTGTTAGAATAGGGAAAGGGAAGAGATTTTAGGGGAAGATTTTTATAAGTCAGATTGAATAAGAAGGTATCATATTTTAAATTTATTTTTTAACTTTATTAACTTAGAAAATATATTATTGAGTAAGATGGCAGGAAAAGACAACGATAAATGTTGGAGGGGATGTGAGAAAACTGGCACACTAATACATTGTTGGTGGAGCTATGAAATGATCCAATCATTCTGGAAAGCAATCTGGAACTATGCCCAAAGGTCTATAAAATTGTGCATACCCTTTGACTCAGCAGGGCCATTGCTGGGGTCTATATCCCAAGGGAATCTTAAAAGAGGGGGAAAGACCCATGTGTGCAAAAATGTTAGTAGCAGCTCTTTTTGTGGTAGTAAAGAACTGGAAAAGGAGTGGATGCCCATCAATTGGGGAAAAGCTGAACAAGCTGTGGTACAGGAAGATAATGGAATATTATTATCCTATAAAAACTGATGAACAAGCTGATTATAGAAAGGCCTTGAAAGATTTATATGAACTGATGCTGAGTAAAACAAGCAGAACCAGGAATACATTGTACACAATAACAGCAGGAACATGCAATGATCAACTATGAAAGGCTTGGTTCTTCTCAGAGGTTTAGCTACCAGAAGAAATCCCAATAGACTTTGGACAGAAAATGCCATTTGCAACCAGAAAAAGAACTAAGGAGACTAAATGTAAAATCAATACATGCTGTGCTCACTGCTTTTTTTTTTTTTTCTTCAGATTTTATTCATTCATTCATTTATTTGTTTATTTATTTTATTTCTCCTATGGTTTTTCTCTTTTGGTCTGATTCTTCTCTCCCAACATGATTCATAAAGGAATGTGTAGTGAAAATAAATAAATTTTCTAGGGAAAAAACAACAACAACAAAACAGATCTGGTTGATGAAGTTGATTGATTTTACTGGTCTTTTTAATCTTTTAAAAGCTTTGTTTCATGAATGGGATTCTGGAGAAATGGGATCCTCTGAAATTTTGTGTTAATGGGAATCTGAGGACTTCTCTGCTCTTCCTTGCTTTTTTAGAAAGAGAAAAAAAGTATTCTGGTAGACATCAGGATTGGAACTGAAACTTTGTTCAGATGCCACTATGTCAATAAATATGTCATTTATTAAGTGGCTTCTATGGGCTTTGTACTGACTGAGCTAAGCACTGGGAATACAAAGAAAGGTGCAGTTCCCACAATCAAGCAGCTCAGTCTAATGGAGATGGAAAGGAGAAAATTATTTTGGAGGAAAAATAGTCACATCTAAAACCCATTCCATAAAAGGAAGCGGAAAAATAGCATAGATCTGTTAGGTCCCATTCCTGCCTTCAATGTGAATTGCCCTTTATGTGGTTACCATAGTTGACGATTTCATCTTTTGTTCCCAGTCACCTTGTCAGTTCATATTTCTTTCTAGGGAGAAGGAGAGGTTGCCACACCATTGATCCCTTCTTAACCCAGATTTGCACTTCCTTTTGGGAGGGACATGAACAAAAACCTGTAAGTGGTTCCTTACCTCAGGCCTAGGTACCTGTACCTCTGATGAAGAAGGGAAATTGTTCTGTTTGGTCTCTTCCTCTCACCCTTCAGGTACCCTTCAGGATAAGTCACCATGTTTGCAGTGGACACGCTGATCTCCAAAAGTGAACTGAGTTTCTCTGAATGGGAGCTTCCTTTACTTCCCAGAACCTAGGAAACACTGACCTCTACCTGAGTTGTTTGCCTGTAGCCCAAGACTCTTGATTCTTTCTGATCTTGATGTATTTATTTGGCTATTAGTTTCTATTTAGTTCTCTTTGACTGAACTTTACTGGCATGTAGTCAATAAAGGGGATAGTAACTTCAGCTGGAAGAGGCCTTTTGGGCTCTCTTAGGACAGCCTCCTCATTTTCCAATTGAAAAACCTGAAGGCCAGGAAAATTAAGTGATATCCCCAAGGTCACATAGGTATTTAGGGGCACAGGTAAGACCTGGGTAAATCCAGGTCCTGTATCCATAGTATCCTGTCTATGAAACTTTCCACTCTCTCAAGTATGACATATTTGCAGACACAGTTACATGGAGAGAGTATTAGCAGGTCAGCTTGAGTGAGCCATGCTATATTATTTTTATTTAAATAATTTTAATTTAAATATTTAAGCTGACACTCATGTTGTTGTTTTACATGCTGATTCTAAGTGCATGGTAGAAGTAAAAATAAAAACATGATTTTGAAACACATAAACAAATTTGAAACAAATAAATAATGAGATATATGTGCATACTATGCAATCACTTCTCTTTTTACTTAACAACAAGGAATTTTCAGTTGTGCTAAAATAAAAAGAAATTCTTTTCTCTAAAATTCATTCAGTGTACTGTGTCACTTATCAATATGTATACACATATATGTATAGTGTGTCTATATGGATGTATCTATTCATCCATCTATCTGTGTCTCCACTCTTAACTAATGGAGGTCCACATTAATATTCGGTCACTGGTCAGATCCCATTCTTCCAAAACCTCACCTCTAAGTGTGTTACAATATATTTTGTAGTGTTCTTAAGTCAGATGATAGCAAACTGTTTGAAATTTCTGGATTTTGACAACTGTGGCTAATTGAAAAGTTGTTTCTCTGTTCCAGAAGGTAATGACGATGGTTATGAGAGCTCTTATTATCCCAAGATGACTAAGTCTGGTAGTACTATCTGTCCAAATCCTGAAACTATCAAATTTATGGCTTACAAATTAGCTATTGTTTATAGAAGGACCCAAGCTACTCACAATCAAACTCCTCTGCTCTTTCTGAGCCAAAAGAGGATCATGGAACCATGAAAAAAGAACATCTCTCCATTCAGATACAAATTTCAAGGGAGCTCTTCTGGAAGCTGCTAGAAGTCAGGACCAAACATTTGATGCTGCTTTTTTCAAACTATCCCTTTACAGAGCCATTTAGAAGGTAGATGTCATAGTCTTCTGGCTGAAAGGTCGGACGTCGTGCTAGTCCTCCCCATATGGCTAAGGGAACCATGGGAATACTGATGAACCAGGTCAATTGAACAAAATCGGTAGCCTCAGCCATGAATCACCTGTGCAATGCCTGGCTCTACACCCAGAGGCAAAAGATTAATTTCTTCTTCCTTCTGCCAGTTCATAAGTAAAGTAGTGATGCAATATTTTATTCACCTAATATTTAAGTGAATAGATTTACAGGTAGCTTGGCTCTTACACACCTTACATTTTATATTTTACAGAGATAAATCATGAAATACTTGATGATATTAAAAATGCAATATAAAATACGATGTAAAACTCGATTGTAAATAGACCACAAAGGAGAGACTTAAAAGCTCCTCACTGTATTCTTCAGAACTCAGGCTGAATATTCCCAAATTCCCACTCAGTGTCGATGCTCCATCCAGGTTGTCTGATCGCCAATAGATGACGAGCTATTGGGAGAGTTTTGGCGAATGACTTCAATAAAGGCCAGACTATGGTCTGCACATGAAGAAGTCTTGTGTGCATATTGAGGGCCTAAGGGGTGAAGGTGAATTAGTGGGGGTTGGAGCACTTGCGTTTATGTGTGGCTTTTGTGTGTGGAGCTTGTGTGATTGATCTGTGGGAAAGCGTCACTCAAGTGATCATGTGTTTAGTGTGTGTGTGTGTGTGCGCACACACGTGTAGGGAGTCCTGGAGTGTGGTATGACTGAGAATACTTACCTGGCAGGGGCAATTCCATGATCATGAAGGTGGTTTTCCCAGGGTGGATCACATTTTAGCACTTTTTTTCGGGCAAGAAGCTACTTTCTTCTGTGAAGTTATTGATTAAAAAAATGAAAAATGACATTAAGTTATGCAACCACAGATGAGGATTTTTTTTTACCCTTTTGGCTTCTAAATTGCCTCCCCCATAAATAAACATGCACTTTATTTTAAAACTACATAAATAGCTATAATTTTTCAGAAATGAGGCTTACTTTCTCATAATTTACATTTGCAATAAGAAATGCAGTATGCTGACTAGCTGCCACTCTGAGGAGACATGGAAAAATGGGGAAACTAATGCATTGTTGGTGGAGTTGTGAATTGACCCAGTCATTCTGGAGAGTGTGGGGAAATTATAATTATGATTTTCACAATTACCAAGATGATATATGTAATGGATATGCTAATAATTTAGCTCTCTCAGAGCTGCCTTTTCTGGTTTGGGAGTCAGAGTCTTTCAATGAAGCTTGAAATAAATAATCAATCAATTCTTGACAATGCTCTTCTGTGTATGTTGAGTGAATCGAATCAAAGAGTACAGAACCTATTCCCATCACAGGACTCTGATCCTTTTCCCCACCAAGTTTGAAATGATCATGTAAGAACTGGAGAGTCCAACAGGACTGGAGAATACCCATATTGTGTTGCACTCCTGGGCTTGTCATGGGAAACCTGAAAATGTCTGTATGGATACCCTCCCCCTCTCTTCCCACTTATGATTTGTGTATAAAATCTCCACCTTTCCTGCAACAGGGGAGGAAGTCTTCTGCCAGGACAACTACCAGTTTGCAAACTATATTTCTCACTCTGAGAGTGATTAATTCAACCACTGCTTGATCTCTAAAATCTGTTTCAAGGCCTGAGAACTTTGTGTGGCTCCAACTATTCACAGTTTCTAAAGACCAAGACAATAAAATTCCATTAACAAGAGCAATTTGGAACTATGCCCAAGAGCAACCAAATTGTTCATACCCTTTGGTCCAGCAATACCATTACTGAGTCTGTGTACCAAAGAGTTCATAAAAAAGGAAAAGGGACCTATATGTATAAAAATATTTCTAGAAGTTCTTATAGTGGCAAAGAATTAGAAATTGAGGGGGGGGGGATGCCCATTGATTGGTATATGACTGAACAAGTTGTGGACATATTAGAAAATTATTGTACTCTATGAAATGACAAGCAGGCACATTTCAGAAAATTTCAGACTTACATGAACTGCTGCAGAGTGAAGTGAACAGAAGAACATCCTACCCAGTCATATTGTTCCATAAGCAGCCATGATAGACTTAGCCCTTCTCAGTAATACAGTGATCAAAGACAGTTTCAAAGGATTCATGATAGAAAAAGGACATCCCAGAGAAAGAACTGATGGAGTCTGAATGGAGATGGAAACAAACCATTTTCATTTTATTTATTGTTTTATACTGCTTTTGCCTTTTGTTCTGTTTCTCCTAATATGAACATATGCTTTATGTGATTGCTCATGTATAACCTATCTCAAATTGTTTATCATATTAGGGAGAAGGGAGAAAAGGTGGGAAAAGTGTGGAACTCAAAAATTTTATTAAACAAATGAAAGTTAAAAAACTTGTCTTTATATGTAATTGGAAAAAATACAATATTAAAATAAAATTGGTGACGTCTCCTTCATAAGCAGGTTTCTGAATTAGTTTTATATTCACCAGTTGACTATGATATCAGATATCAATGAGAGCAAAAAAACTGGGTAGCTCTAGTGAAGCTGGTTATGAGGATGGATCAAATGAGTTTGCACCTCTGATTGTCTTCTCCTGTGTTGCCAATGACCAAGGGAACAGCTGTAGTAGGGTACTGTGTCAGCTGCTGAAACTCAGGGTGCACAGCATATGATAAAAAATCTGTCAAGGTTAAATGACTGATGAAGGTGTGATCTGGGGCAGAGATGGGATCTGTGGTCCTTCTTTCCAATCTTTATGGGCAGGTTCATAGCAAAAGAATTTTGCATACTCAAAACTGTGATGAAAAATCTTTATTGGTTCAAAAAGACGCCAAGATGGCTTTCTTGACGGGCAAGATCACATTCAAGAAAGAAGTGATATTGCAAAGAGACATTTTTGTGAAGGCCTATATATATTATAGAACAGAATAGGCAAGGCTACTTAAGTTTTGCATCAGAAAAGGTACATTCTTCAGATAATGTTTTTTCCTGCTTCCGGAGGGTATGGGATAATTCCATTTAAGTTTGTTTACACCACTTTACTGGCTGTCCGACCTCATCAAGACCACTGATAGACAGGAGGATTCTGCCCCTTTATGGAAAAAAATCTTTCTCTCTGGAAGTAGACACTTGAGGCAGTGAGAAACTGGAAACTGAGTGGGTGCCCATCACTTGGAGAATGGCTCTGTAAGAAATGACCAACAGGATGATTTCAGAAAAGCCTGGAGAGACTTACATGAACTGATGCTGAGTGAAATGATCAGGACCAGGGGGCAGCTAGGTGGCGCAGTGGATAGAGCACCAGCCTTGAATTCAGGAGGACCTGAGTTCAAATGTGATCTCAGATACTTAACACTTCCTAGCTGTGTGACCCTGGGCAAGTCACTTAACCCCAGCCTCAGGAGAGAGAGAGAGAGAGAGAGAGAGAGAGAGAGAGAGAGAGAGAGAGAGAGAGAGAGAGAGAGAGAGAGAGAGAGAGAGAGAGAGAGAGAGAGAGAGAGAGAAAGAAAAGATCAGGACCAGGAGATCATTATATATTTCAACAATACTATATGATGTTCAATTTTGATGGAAGTGGACATCTTCAACAATGAGATAAACCAAATCAGTTCCAATAGAGCAGTAATGAATTGAACCAGCTACACCCAGCAAAAGCACTCTGGGAGATGACTATGAACCTCTACATAGATTCCCAATTCCTCTATTTTTATCCACTTGCAATTTTGATTTCCTACACAGGCTAATTTTACACTATTTCAAAGTCTGATTCTTTTTGTACAGCAAAATAACTGTTTGGACAAGTATACATATATTGTATTTTAAACATACTTTAACATATTTAACATGTATTGTTCAACCTGCCATCTGAGGGAGGGGGTGGGGGGAAGCAGGGGAAAAATTAGAACAAAAGGTTTGGCAATTGTCAATGGTGTAAAATTACCCATGCATATATCTGGTAAATAAAAAGCCATAATAATTTTTTTTTTAATCACACAAAAAGGAACAAAGAAGAGGGAGGACCCAATTGGAAGTGAGTAATTTGTGTGATGTAATGTAATGACAACATTGTGTGTTAGATGTATTTGTTTGCTTTCCTCTTAAAAAATCAGTTTCATTTTCTTTTTCATTATTCTCAAAGTGTAGTCAACAAACCAAAAAGTATCTCTTCAGATATTAAATGTTGTATGTGAGCCAGATTGTGCAAAAGTACTTATATACAGAAGATATACAAAAATAACAAAGTTTTCTTAGAAGTGAACACCTTCCCACTTTTTATCGGAGTTGCAGAATGGGACATGTTTTCCCCATAGTCATTGAGTGGGATGGAAGCAGGAAAGAGGGCTACTTTTGTTTAAATTATACTTATTTGATACAAGGTAGGGTTTAGAGGAAATGGGGCAAGTGGTTAATCATTCCAGAAAGAAAAGAAAGAGAAACAATGAAACATTTTAACAAACTGTGCTACAAAAACAGAAGGCAGTTTAGCTGGAAGAAGGACAAGCAAGTTAGCTTTGGAAGGAGCGTGTCAAAATTGTTACAATTTTACAAATTACAAAAGAATAAAGTGTACTGCAATTTAGGATGTCATACGCAATGTAATATTTCTTATTTGTATGTGGAAACATTCATACTCATTGATATAAGTTAAATACATAATAATACACAATAAACATTTTCCAGTGTGTGTGTGTGGGGGGCAGATACATAATAATACACAATAAACATTTTCCAGTGTGTGTGGGGGGGCAGGGGGGTTAGAAAGGCTTCCTGTAGAAGTGGTGCCAGACCTGAGTCTTGAAATAAACAGGGGATAATAAGAACGATAGGTAAAACTTCAGATTCATTAAAATGACAAGTAAAGATAATGATAAATGTTGGAGGACATGAAGGAAAACTGGGACACTAATGTATTGTTGGTGAACATGTAAAATTATCCTACCATTCTGGAGTAATTTGGGACTATGCCCTTTTTATAGTGGCAAGGAACTGGAAATTGAATGGATGTCTATTAATTGAGGGATGGCTGAATAAATTGTGGTATATGAATGTAGGAAAATATAATTGTTCTGTAAGACATGATGAGCAGGCTGATTTCAGAAAAGACTGGAAAGACTCATGAACTCATGGTGAGTAAATCAAGTAGAGCAAGAGGAGAATATTAACATTGTACACAGTTACAATAAGATTATGTGATAATCAACCACAATGGACTCAGTTCTTCCCAATAATGTGGTGATTGAAAGCAATTCCAATAGATTTGGGAAGGAAAATGCCATCTGCATCCAGAGAGAGAACTATGGAGACTGAATGTGGTTCCAAGGATAGTATTTTCAATGCGTTGTTTGTGGGTTTTTTTTTTCCCCTCAAATATTCCCCCTTTTTGATCTGATTTTTCTTACACCAGGGGACAAAAACAGAAATATTTTAGAAGAATTGCACAGATACCAGATACCCTATATCAGGAGGGAGGAGGTAAAGAAGGGAGGGAGAAAATTATGGTACACAAAACATTACAAAAATGAATGTTGAAAACTATCATTAAGTGTGTTTGGAAAACAAAATATTATCGAAAAAAAATTTTAAATGCCACGTTAAAAAAGAACGTATTGTAGTCATGGGAGAAAAGCCTGCAGAGGTCCAGAGAGAGCAAATGGAGTCTACAGCGTGAGCAACGGGAAGAAGGGGAGTTAGACTGAACTATAGAGTGCAGGAGTGGGAGGAATAAGGCTTGACAGGAAGGGTAGATTTGGAGTCATTATTTGAAGGGCTTTCAGAGCTAAAAAACAAAAAAACAAAAAACAAAAGGCGGGGTGGCGAATTTCTATTTTATCCTAGTGGCAAAAGAGCCACTGGAATCTACCGAGTACGGAAGTGACGTGGTCAAGAAAATCAGTTTGGCAGATGGGAGAGAAGATAGGGTGCAGAGGAGAGAGAGTTGAGGCGGGCATTCTGAGCAGGAGTGATGCCCAGGCCCGGATTTCATTGTCTGGTTTGGAGGCAGAGGAATTTGGAAAAGGCTTCAGGAAAGAGGCGTGGCTTAAGCTGGAACAGATTTGGGAAAGGGAGGAGAATCGAGAACCAGCAAAAATGAGCGCTCGGAATGACTCGGTACGAAAATAAAAATAAATAAACAAATAACGGAGCAGTAAAACGAATCTGCTTTCGCTCCAGAGGAATAAGGAAATGCCTAGTGTTGCCAGAAGGCAGGTCTTTTCCTCGTCCAAGCTGGAAATTGTTTCTTTGAATGTCGGTTGTAGATGGCAGACGATGGAGGACAGAAACGTCACAAAAGGGGAGGCAGTATGCAAATAAAGAGTCTTTGGGGCCTGTAGTCTCCAAACAGTTTCTCCCCCGAAAAGTGTAGATGTTAGGGTCGTAGCTCCTACATTTCTACGATGGAAATATTTTATCATTTGTGTGGTTTGCGTGGGTGGGGTTTGACGAGGAGGTATTGTGTTGGTGACCGTGTGCGTGATGTGTGGGCATGCGGAGGGAGAGGGCGGGCGTGGTGTTTCAGAGCATACTTACCTGGCAGGGGTGATTCCATGATCACGAAGGTGGTTTCCCCAGGGCGAGGCTTATCCATTGCACTCCGGATGGGCTGACCCCTGCGATTTCCCCAAATGCGGGAAACTCGACTGCATAATTTGTGGTAGTGGGGGACTGCGTTCGCGCTCTCCCCTGATAACTTGTTGCGAAAGGAAGGCTTTTCACATGACCACTAACGGCTTAGTGCTTTTAACGGTAAAGCTCTCAGGACAAGAAGTTTCGTTTTCTCGGTCTTCAGTACCTACACAGGTGGTTCGTAATACTTGAGAAGCTTACTTTTTCTCTCTTCAATTCCTTTACTGCTTTGCAAAGCACGTGAGCGTTTCTTGGACGTTGACCCATGCGCTTTTTGTTGCAAACTTTACCCTTTTCCCCCCCACCTGCTCCCCTGCCTGGTGTAATATTAAAATACATGTTAAGTCCCATGTGTGTATACACAATTTACGCAATTATCTATCTGGTTGCGCAAGAAAAATCAGATCAAGAAGGAAGAAAAAATGACAAACAGAAACAAAAAACAAAACAAAATGTAAATAACGGAGGGAGATTGCTATGGATTCTGGGATCCCACCCTCTGTTCCTTCCCATGGCTCTCTTCATCACTGAACGAATGGAACTGTTTTGAATCATCTCAATGTTGAAGAGAGCCACCATCTGTCAACTGAACGTCATATAGTCTTGTTGCTTGTGTATAATGATTTCCTGGTTCTGTTTGGTTCACTTTGCATCAGTTCATGTAGGTCTCTCCAAGCCTCTCTGATATCATCCTGCTGGTTGTTTCTTACAGAACAACAGTATTCCATAGCATTCATATAACAATTTATTCAGTCATTGATGCCAGTGGTCATCCACTCAGTTTCCAGTTTTCTTACAAGGAGGGCTGCCACAAACATTTTTGCAGATCTCTCTGGCATATAATCCCAGTAGTAACACTGCTGGATCAAAGGTTATGCAGTTTGATAACTTTTTGAGCATAGTTCCAAACTGCTCTCCAGAATGATTGGATCTGTTCACAGTTTCACCAACAATGTATCAGTGTCCCAGTTTTCCCACATCCCTTCCAACATTCGGCATTTTCTTTTCCTGTCATCTTAGCCAATATGACAGGTGTGTAGTGGTATCTCAGAGTTGTCTTAATTAGCATTTCTCTGATCAATAGTGATGTGGAACCGCTTTTCATGTGGCTACAAAGTTTCAATTTCTTCATCTGAAAATTGTTCATATCCTTTGACCATTTTTCAATTGAAGAATGGCTTGAACTGTTATAAATTTGAATAAATTCTCTGTATATTGTAGAAATGAAGCCTTTATCAGGTCCTTTGGATATAAAAATGTTTCCCCAGCTTATTGCTTCCCTTCTAATCTTGTCTGCATTAGTATTGTTTGTACAAAAAACATTATAACTTTATATAATCAAAATTATTTATTTTATGATCAATAATGACCTCTAGTTCTTTGCCATTGCTATTCAAATTGTGTTAGAAATGATAGCCTTGGCAATAAGAGAAGAAAAAGAGAATTTAGAGTAGGAATTAGAGTAGGTAATCAGGAAACCAAATTATCACTCTTTGCAGATGATATGATGGTATACTTAGACACCCCAGAGAATCAACTAAAAAGCTATTAGAAATAATCCACAACTTTAGCAAAGTTGCAGGATACAAAATAAATCCACATAAATGTTCAACATTCTTATACATCGCTAACAACATCCAACAGCAAGAGCTACAAAGAGAAATTCCATTTGAAATAACTTGATAATATAAATATTTGGGAATCTTTCTGCCAAGGGAAAGTCAGGAACTATATGAGCAAAACTACAAAACTTTTCACACAAATTAAGTCAGAACTAAGCAATTGGAAAAATATCAAGTGCTTATGGATAGGTCGAGAAAATATAATAAAGATGACAACACTCCCTAAACTAATCTAAATGAATAGTTAGTGCTATTACAATCAAACTCCCAAGAAACTATTTTGCTGAACTAGAAAAAATTACAACAAAATTCATCTGGAAGAAAGAAAGGAAAGAAAGAAAGAAAGAAAGAAAGAAAGAAAGAAAGAAAGAAAAGAAAGAAAGAAAGAAGAAAGAAAGAAAGAAAGAAAGAAAAGAAAGAAAGAAAGAAAGAAAGAAAGAAAGAGAAAGAAAGAAAGAAAGAAAGAAAAGAGAAAGAAAGAAAGAAAGAAGAAAGAAAGAAAGAAGAAAGAAAGAAAGAAAGAAAGAAAGAAAGAAAGAAGAAAGAAAGAAAGAAAGAAAGAAAGAAGAAGAAAGGAAAGAAAGAAAGAAAGGAAGGAAGGAAGGAAGGAAGGAAGGAAGGAAGGAAGGAAGGAAGGAAGGAAGGAAGGAAGGAAGGAAGGAAGGAAGGAAGGAAGGAAGGAAGAAAGAAAGAAAAGAAGGAAGGAAGGAAGGAAGGAAGGAAGGAAGGAAGGAAGGAAGGGAAGGAAGGAAGGAAGAAAGAAACAAGTAAACATTTCAAAATTAATTATACATTTACTGAGTGGCTAGGGTCAATGCATTAGAAAATGAGGAGGAATAGCAATTCTCACCCTGACCTTTTTAATAATAGTTGCTGGGATGTTAACAATACAAGGAGGCTACATAATATCCAGTGTAAGGAGATCTGTGCAGAGGTTAACAGACATTTATAAAGAGAGATGTAAAAAAGTATTAGCCAAATTTAAGGAGTTAGAAAAGTATGTGGAAACTAAATTATGGGTAATTAATTGGGGAGAAGGAGTTGAGAATTAGATAGGAATTTAGTTGCCATACAGTTATGAAAATTGAATCAGAGAAATGAAAACTAAATTAGAAAATTGAAACTAAAGAAATGGGACCTGGAACAAGGAAATAAAAGAATGAAATCGGGATGGGGGAGTTAGATTTGAAAAGAACTTGGCCTCTTCCCCTTCTCTGGTTCCTTCTTGGGTCAATCTATCCTGGCCTCTTTACATGTTATAGCAGTCTTTCTGGACTTGTCTTTTTATCTCAGACAATCCTGAACTCTCTTTGTTCAGTTGTTTTTTTATTTTTTTTATTTTAGATTTTGGTCAGTTACAACTGTGTTCCACCCTATACAAAACAAAACAAAACAACAACAACAACAACAACAACAACAACAACAACAACAACAACAACAACAACAAATAACCCAGAACCTTGTAGATGACTCAGCTCTATGCCCATTCTCAGCAGGAAGTTTCAG